>NW_007733312.1:95197-97262 GCF_000696425.1 Galeopterus variegatus | reverse complement strand
ATGGGAAAGTCATTGGATCTGTTCACCCAATTGGAATAACTACGACAGCTTCACAAAAGAATGGTGCTAAATAGTAAAAAAAAAAAGGCTCATGATTGTCCATTACTTCTTTCATAGCAACATCCCCAGGTTTAGGAAAAAAGTTTCTCAGGTGAGACTTTGCCTATTCAAGCACAAATTGATGTGAATGCAAGTCCATTTAACCCGGCTGATGCATACAGCCAACCTGGACAAATCACATGACTCCCTCCCAAAATTATTTTAAAATGTAAATTTTCCAGGTTGACAGTTTACACTAATCAAAATATCTAGAATATTTCCAAATCCCCTCCACATATTTTTCAGTGCAGAGTCTCCACAAGTACATAACCCCAAACAAGCATAACCCTTTATCATTTATATAATTTAAGCAATAAATATGTTTCTTCTAAAACTCAATTAGCAAGGAGTTTCAATTTGCTCCTTCGTGTTTAGGGCACTGCTCTGATGTACAGCTTCAGGAATTACACTATAGAGTAATCTGGGTCAGGGACAGCCTGGATAAAAGGGTGCAAAAATAATCTTAGGTTTCATTTCAAGAAGTGCATTTAAACCTGCTCCTTCTTCCTAGAAAAGCAGCAAAAAGAAGGTAGTGCAGGCAGAGACCAGGTTAACTATGGCGCAGCAGATGTTGGCTTCTGGTCCATGACCAGAAAGCAGACGCCACAATTATCCAGGTCGGCTAAATTTTCAAAGCACACTTCTGGTAGAGAGTGATGACCATTACTGCTTTTTCAGAAAGGACTTTAAAGAAGTGGCACTAAATGGAGAGAGTATCAGCACCCGCCTGGTGGGACTGTTTTAATAATGAGTTAATACGTGTAATAGGCTTAACACTGGCCAGGACACCAACCAATACCTGTTCGCTGCTGTTATTATTTCTATTACTGCAAATAAAAACATCACCAATGACTCCCTTTGTCAGCAAAACTTTTTTTTCTTTTCTTTTCTTTTCTTTTCTTCTTCTTTTTTTTTTTTTTTTTTTTTTTTTTTTTTTTTTGGGCNTGGGTCAGGGACAGCCTGGATAAAAGGGTGCAAAAATAATCTTAGGTTTCATTTCAAGAAGCGCATTTAAACCTGCTCCTTCGTCCTAGAAAAGCAGCAAAAAGAAGGTAGTGCAGGCAGAGACCAGGTTAACTATGGTGCAGCAGATGTTGGCTTCTGGTCCATGACCAGAAAGCAGATGCCACAATTATCCAGGGCGGCTAAATTTTCAAAGCACACTTCTGGTAGAGAGTGATGACCATTACTGCTTTTTCAGAAAGGACTTTAAAGAAGTGGCACTGAATGGAGAGAGTATCAGCACCCGCCTGGTGGGACTGTTTTAATAATGAGTTAATACGTGTANCAGCCTGGGAAGTGGAGTGGGACCGGGGCTGACCACCCGCCGGCAGCAGCCCCGGGCGCCTCCTGGTCTCCCTCCACCCGTCTCCCGGGCCTCACCCTCCGGGAGGTCGGTGACGATGGCCTCGGGCGAGATGCACACGCCGCGGTCGTAGACGGGCAGCTCGTCGCAGGCCAGGCTCTCGGGCCAGCTGTGGTTGTACCTCTTCATGAGGGGCTCGCAGTCGTCGCGCGCGCGCTGGCACACCGACTTGCACGGCTTGATGGGGTCGTGCAGGAACTCCAGGGTGCAGATGGGCGCGTACATGGCGCAGAGGAAGAAGCGCAGCACGGCGCTGCAGTTCACGTCCACCAGCTCCTCGTACTGCTCGATGGCCAGCACGGCGTTCTCCTGCGTGCTGTGGTGCAGGTGGTTGGGCATCCGCGTGATGTTCCAGGGCATGTGCCGGCACATGGGGATGCGCACCGCCTCGCAGGGCGCACCGCGCACGCCCAGCGCCAGGCGCAGCCACAGGCACAGCGCCACCAGGACGGCGACGAGCATGGCGCTGCCTTCCCGCGCTGCCGCCCCTCTTCTTCCCGTCCCCCTAGTCTGTCGCCGCGCCTTCTCCGAGGGGGAAGTCCTTTGGGGCGCAGGAGAGGCTCTCTCCCCCAACTCCGGTGGCCAGCCAGGCGGGGCCGC
>NW_007733312.1:90960-94516 GCF_000696425.1 Galeopterus variegatus | reverse complement strand
CCCCGCGTATAGGGTTGGGGGGCGATGGGAACTTCTGCCGCCCCTACAGCGGAACCCCTACAGCCTCTGCCCAGCAGGGGGCGTGAGAAGCGCTGAGCAGTGGGGCTACTGTGGGGGGCGGGGAGCGCGCAGCACGCGCCGCACGGACACCTGTGTGACCCCCCTGTCCCCCGCCCCTAGTCCTGTGGAGCTCCTTGTGGTTATTGTGGCCGGTAGACATTAGTTTCGGCTAAAGTTTTCCCTGAACGGTACTTGGTTTGTACCTGCGCTAGGAACTCAATTCCGGGGTGGGGCAGAGCATCTTCCAGGTTGAGAAGGGTCTGCAGTCCACCAGCCTTCCCTCTCCTCCTGACTCCCTCTTCCCCTCTCCAGCATGAATGGAACCGTGGAGAAAACAAAGAAAACTTGGAACACCCGCCTGAAGGTTTTTTTGTTTGTTTTGTTTTTTCCTCCAAGCCCAATATTTCCAACCCAGCAGCCTAAAATCGTGATATGCAGCCTAAAATGTGCTTGGAGACTGTCACTTGAATTGACTAAGAAGCTGTGTACCATGGAGAGCACGTATGTACGTCCTGTTTTCTCTTTCATCTTTTCTGCCTCTGGAAGAGTAGTAAATCCAAGTCTTGGTTTAGCTATCCACAGAAAGGGGAGGCTTTATTGTTACAAGTGTACATCAGTCTGTAGACAGTAAGACTTCTGGCTTTTGATCTTTTCTTATGGCATTAACAATATGGAAACATGTTCTCTGAATGTTAACCTTTAAACATAGTTCAATTGGAAATCTGAATTGCAGGCAGACAGGTTTTCTTCTCTCCAAAGCTTAGACCACAAAATTAGTTTTGACCCAATTAGGACTGAGGATTAAATGCTGAAGAAACAACAAGGACGTTGTTGGGCATTAACAATGGGCAAAGTATGGAACTAAGCACTTGAAATGCATTGTCTTATTTTTTTAGGGAACATGAATTACACATGGTAAGTTAAAAGGATGAACGAGACGTTCCTTTCAGGATTCCAAGGAGTCCAGTCCTATTTAAGGCAAGCCCAGGGTTTCCTACCGCAGCCAGGCCAATCTAGAGAGGTGTTCTAGTTTCCTATAGAGCAGGGCTCCAGCTCCCAAAGATGCAAAACCAAGCTAGCGAAATTCCAAGCAAGGGGGTAGCCCAGATGATATTTCAAGTCTTTTCCATCAGTAAATCCAATGAGTCTAAACCCTTCTCTGAGTGAAAAAGGCTTTCAGCCCAAGTTCCTTCCAGGGCAGCGAGAGAAAAAGTTGAACCACTTCCCCTCTTCCTATGAGTTGTTTGAGGTGGGCAAAGCTGGAGCCAGCTCGAACTCCTGCGGCCACGTTGAACCTGTCGCGTCTATTTACCTGTGCAAGCACGAAGTCACAATGTGGCGTGGGCCTCCCTACGCTCTCTGATTGCACGTCCTTGAAGAAAGCGTGAGGAGAAGATAAGAGCCCTTTTTCATAAAGCTCCTTGCTGACCCTGTTAGGCCCATTGGGTCTGTCTCTAGGGGACAGGGGACGGGTACAGCAGGGAGGGATTCATCAGGAGATCCTGTCAGCTGTGCTTCACATGCTCCAAGGAGGCTATGATTCTAGAAAGCCCTACTTTAGCACTCAGTCCATTATCTGCGTAACTTACTTGCCAAAGCTCAGTAACTGAGGAAGTCCCCCTGGTCAGTGGCGGCTCTCCGGCTACTCCTTTTTCGTCAGCTCAACCGCCTGCTTCTCTGCCTATCCTTTAAATCTCTTCATTGGGGCAGGGGTTGTCTTGGGCATTGGAGGAAGTTCAGTAGCATCCCTGGCCTCTACCCACTGACTGGCAGCCTGCCCTCCCACCCTCATTGTGACAATCAAAAATGTCACCATATATTTCAAATGTCCCCGGGGGGGGGATCTCCCCAGGAGCCATTGTTCCACTCTGGCTTCAGTTACCACCTATGTGCCAATGGCTTCCAAATCCAGAAGCCCTGCTGGTTTCTGGAAGTCCTTATCCAACTGTCCCCTGTGCATTTCCACTTCAATATCCCTCATTCACCTCAAAGCCAACCAGTCCTAAACTGAACTTATCTTCTTTCCTCATTCAGGACGGAACTCTCAGTGGCTCAAACCAGAAACCTCTCCCTCTGAGTCTGAATCCTCCTCTATACACTCATGTGCTGCATAGTGACATTGGGGTCAATGACAAACTGCACGTACGACACTGTCTCACAAGACTGTAATGGCTATACCATACAGCCCAGGTGTGTAGCAGGATGTGCCACCTAGGTTTGTGTAAGTACATGCTACGATGTTCGCACAATGAAATCACCTAACCAGCATTTCCTGGAAACTATCTCTGTGGTTAAGCGACACGTGACTGTAGTTCCCAACTCTGTTCCACCCTCTCCATTCCCACTGCCACAGCTGTAGCTCAGCAGGCACCTCATGCTGGGATTATAACAGCAGCTTCTTGTCCCCCTGCCCTCTGCCTGGCCCTAGCCACCCACCACTGCCACCTGAGTGAGCTTCCTCGGGCATATACCTTATGATGCCCCTCCTTAGCTTTAAAGTGATTGATGGCTCCACAGTCCTCAGTATTAATAACAAGACCCTCAAAGTGTGTGATATGGTTCCATATTACCCTCTGCCTTATACTCGAACCCCAGCCCTATACCTATTTTCTCTTGTCCCCATGTCCTTCATTCAAGAATGTTCTCTTCCACTTTCACCTGATCCTCACTTCCTCATCCTTGAGCTCAAATGGAAACAACCTGCAAAAGTGGAAAGCAAAGGGCTTTTTAAAGGTTGTCTTTTTTCTTAATTCTATGTTATAGGTCCTAACAGGACTTAAACACAAACCCAATTAATTTTGTTCTTGAAGCTGCAAAACCCCCAGACACACAGACCCCTAGCTGTGGTATTGCCTGACAGTGGGGAGGGGAGCAGTCTGACTGCAGTGTGATCTTGAGGCCATGTCCCTGAGTCTCGGGCCCAATGCAAGGGCCTATGGCCTAGTCCCCTAGACTCTTCCCTGGGAGTGGGTGCTGGGAGGTGGCCATAATGAATAGCTAGTCTTATTTCTTCAGGAAAGGACTTGTCTTTCCACTTTTAATTTGGAGGAAGAAGTTTGCAGCTTTGACAAGGGGCGAGGTATGTGGGGGCACGCAGGTGCAGCAGCTCTGCTCTCCTGCTCTTGACCTTGAACTTGCCCCCCAGTGCGTGGTTCCCTGTTGAACACTGCAGCTGGTGGAGAAGCAGCTCTTCTCAGCAGTATCCCCCCGCCCCACCCTTTCAAGCGCGATGCCTTTCAGGATGCTAGTGGCACCGCTGCCACTGCATTTCCTGTTGGCAGCAGTGAGCAGTGGAAACAGAAGCTGCAGCAGGCGGTGGCCCGGGCACAAACAGCTCCCGCGCCACTCCCCGGAGCCTTCCCAGGCCTCGCGCGTCCCGCTGTCCACAGCGGCAGAGGCCACCGCGGGGACAGGCGGCACCTTCGCCCGGACCGCACTCCCCGCGGGGGCCGGCGGACCGCGATGCCGGGGCGCGCTCCCCTCGGCGTGGCCCGGG
>NW_007733312.1:75992-89960 GCF_000696425.1 Galeopterus variegatus | reverse complement strand
CGGGGGGTCCTGGGCGCCTGGCTGCTGGGCGGCGTCTGGGCGTGGGCGGCGGGCTCTCCGGGGGCACCGCGCCCGTGCCAGGCCCCGCAGCAGTGGGAAGGGCGCCGGGTCCTGTACCGGCAGAGCAGCGGGCGCTACAGCCGCGCCCTGCTCTCCTACGACGGGCTCCACCAGCGCCTGCGGGTGCTGGACGAGAGGAAGGCGCTGATCCCCTGCAAGAGGTACGGACGGGGGCGCCGGGGGCAGCAGGGTCGGGGGCCGCGAGGGGGACCCGCTGGGCCGGGGCACGGGCACCCCCTGCCAAAGCTGGCCCATGCGGCAGGCTGCCGAGTCAGGCCCGCGGCTCGTGGAGACCCCTGCAGCCTGGGGCTTGTCCCCCACACTGTCGCGTTCTTTCCAGGAGCCATCTGCCGGGGACACACGCAGAATCATATACCTTTAAGAAATACTTTTTACATGTTAAAGGAATATGACCACACTAGAAAAGGTGGGGGGAACTGAGAAAAGAAAATTTCACCCACAAACTCATCACCCTGTTAAAGTTAGGAACAGTTTGGTCTGCAACTTAAAGGTTTTTGTTTGTTTGCTTTAGGTGAGTTTTACATACGACGATCAAAAAGCCCATATTATCTATATCCTTTTTTATTTCACATCGTCCCTTGCATGTTCTTATTTGCCACTTTATTAGCTGGCTTCTATTTTTAGTGGCTTCACAATATTCCATGCAGGGACTATGCTATAATTTTTTTTAGCCACTTGTCTGATAATTCACCTTTCTGTGTCTGTTGTGACAGAGGACACCCTCTTTCTGAGACCCATCTTGCTTGTGGCCCCTTTAAGACCTGGTTTCTAATTTGGGATCACCACCTGCCTCCTCCCAGGACCTGCTGCTTCTCGGAGTGTGTTCCTCTCAGGGGTGTGCTGGTCACGCTATGGCATTTGTACCCCTAGCAGTTGCAATGTGAGTGTCAGAGTTTAAGGCTCCAGTGGGCAGTAGATCTAGAGCAAAAAAAACCCACAAATCTCAGTAATATCATCTTATCTAAAAGCATATGTTGAAGTGTTAGGTGACGTGGAGAAAGTATGGAAAGGACGGGACAACCTTTCAAACAATGTGTCCGACGGTGCGAGATGCTGCATTATGAGATGCAGCCTGAGTGTGGGGCAGGGGCGGAGCCGCAGAGTCATCATGGTGACTGACGGGCAATATCTGCGAAGCCACGTATGAGTCTGAATGTGTTCAGTTGGGGCTTGAAGGAGACAGCAATAATAATCACCACCACCAGAATCTGAGCACTTTCTCAGGCTCGAGGTGTACTGAGGACTTTACACATACATAGTTTAAATCTCACCACTTGATTTTATGATCTCCATTTTGCAGACAGGGACTCTGAGGTCTTGGGAGATTAAACAACTGTCTCAAGATCACACAGCTGGTTCTTGAGGAAGCTGGGTTGATTTTGAAACCTATGATATATATACAAGGCTCACATTTATTCGTTCATTCATTCAACAAGCATTTGTTCCTGTCAGGCACTGTATATGAACAGAGTGGGTCCTGGTTTGCAGTGAGGTCAGAATCTGGGGATGGAGTCACATAATAAAAAAGTCCCGTCAGTGGGTGAGCTGGGGTGTGATCAGAGCACCTCAGTTGGGCACCTAACCCAGGCTTCCTGGAGGAGGTGAAATATGAGTGAGTCCCAGAGGCCCTGTAGGAACTGACCAGGGGAGGGGAGGAGGGAAGACGGGTCAGGGTAATGCAGATGTGCTCCAGGCCCAGTACGTGTGCCACTCTGGAGCTGAGTGTATTCTGAGAGCTGCAGGCCAGTCACTATTAGGGCTGAAGCACAGAAGCAAGGCCAGGGGTCCTACTGAAGGAGTTTTAAACAGTGGACTGTCATGATTAGATGGTGTTAAGATCCCTGGCTGCATCACTGAGAATTGCACTCCCAAGGTGTGGAGGCAGAATGGAGCAATCTGGAGCAAGAGGAGAAGCAAAAACATGACGGAGGAGATTTTTGCAGAGGCTGGGTTGAAAGATGGGCGGGAGCAATGGGGACATGAGAAGTGGACAAGTGGATGCTTTGGGGAGGTTTGCAAGAGGTTTAGTGGAAGGACATGTACGAGATCGGAGGGCATGTGGAAGGGGTGGTGAGGGAGAGGGAAGAGTTCGGAAGGACGCCCCCATTTTTGGCTCCTGAAGCTAACTGGGTGGCATAGAGCAGATGGTGATGTCCTTCCTTGAGACAGGGTTTAACCTGCACTTCTGAGTCAGCGCGGATTGCCACTCCTTATGGGTATTTATGGGAAGGCTCTTATAATAGTGTCTCACTGATGAATAACCACGTGGAAGATAGCTTGAAGCACAGTGCTGCAGCAGAGCACTGTGGCCAGGAGGATAAGGGCCCTTCCCTCTAAACGTAGTATTTTTTTTTTTTTTAACAATTCAAAGGCTTTAGGCTTTAGAGTCCATGGAATCAGTGCTGCAGCAGAGCACTGTGGCCAGGAGGATAAGGGCCCTTCCCTCTAAACGTAGTATTATTTTTTTTTAACAAGTATTAATAACAATTCAAAGGCTTTAGGCTTTAGAGTCCGTGGAACCTGGGTCTGAATCCAGGTTCCAAATGCGGGTATTTGGGTAAGTTTCTAAAGCTTTCTGGGCCTCAGTTTCCTCATTTACAAAATGGGAATAATTATAATGCTGAATTGATGGGATTATTTTGGAGATTAAATGAGTTGAAGTGTATAAAGCACACAGTACAGTGTCTGATAGTACATAGAAGATGCTTTGCACATGGCCGAGGTTGTCCCCATCACCACCATCATTATCGTCCTGGTGAATTTGCCATGGCCCAGGCTCGGAAACTTGATCAGGCAGCACACACGAGGCCCCTCCCTTTGATAACAGGCTCAGAGTAAGCAAACTCAAATGCTGACTGTATATAATTTCAATGAGTTTTATAGCTCGCATGGGTACCAGAATTCTCAAATCCATAAGACTTCTAGACAGTCGTGGGATGCTAATCATGGCTTCTAATCCTGGCTTCACCACAAAAAGGTCCTTAACTTCTCGGAACCTTAGTGTTTTTCATCTTTTAATTTAATTTTAATGATGCCTACAGTGCTGATACTAAATATTTTTTAGGACTTCTTTCTTAAAAACTAGCTACAGGTAGGATTAAAGGATATCATAAAAGCACCAATTGTGCTTTTAGTGTGTCAGGCTGGTTCACTCTTTCTACCATGACATAATGAACTTGACACAGATGCTAAAATGTTCCTCAACTTGTCCGTTTGTGTAGATAAATTCAATGCCCTTTTTCACCTAAGCCTATGCTATGGGTAGAGAAAAAGAGGCCACCTTTAAATGCTTTAGCCTCAAACTTAGAAGACTCCCCCTCCACAGAGCCTCCCTTCATACTAAGAATTGAATAGGGTTGTTTACAGGAGTGTCCAAGTGTCTACTGGGAAAGATTAGCTCCCCGGGATGTCATCATGCTAGGTAACTTCAATGATCATATGCATTTGGGAATGAGGATCAGGATTCTTTTTCAAATAGTTAATTTTATTTAGAAACCATCTCATACTCACAGAAAAGTTGCAATTGTAGAACAAACAGCTTTTGGTTTTCCCTGAACCATTTGGAGGTAAGTTGCCAACCTGATGTGCCCATGATCCCCAAATACTTCAGTGTGTGTTTCCTGCAAACGAGGACATTCTCCTGTATAACTGCAGTACAACCATAAAAATCAGGAAACTAACGCTGGTTCGTTTCCATCATCTGAAACTCAGGTGTCATTCAGGTTTTGTCAGTCATCTCTTGTACATTCTGTATAGAAAAGAATCCAGTCCAAATGCAAGCTTTGCGCTTAGATGTTGTGTCTCTTTAGTCTCTCTCTGTCTGGAACAGTTCCTAGGTTTTTCTCACGCTTTGGTACTTTTAAAGATTATGGGCGAGGTCTTTTGAAGAATTTCCTTGATTTGGGTTTATCTAACGTTTGCTCATAATCAGATGCAAGTTGTCCACCTCTGGCAGGAAGGTCACAGAGGCAACGTTATGTTCTCACTGCAGCCTGACATCGACCATTCGACTGACGGTTGTCTGCCAACTTTCTTCCCTGGGAAGTGACACATTTTTCCTTTGTAATTAATAAGTATTTTGTAGGGAGATATTTTAAAACCATGTGCACATCCCATTCTTCATTACACTTTCACGTTTTATTTATTTGTTTCTGTCAGTATTGACTGGAGGATCCTCTTTCTACTCTACTGGCTCTCACTGCTTATTTTGCTGTTTGTGTTGTCCCAGATTTGGCCAGTGAAGCCTCTTCAAGTTGGCCTCTGGTTCTTTTCACGTGTCTTTGTATTCTTTGAGCACTTCCTTGCTTTCTGACACAAAATATTCCAAGATTATTTGTATTTTCCCTGCCTCAACCCTGGAATAGGTCATTTCACAAGATGCCGTGGTAACTTTCACTGGAGAATAACACTTGGAAGTCAAGATCTGTATTCTAGTTGTGCTCGTTGCTGTCAGGGGGCACCGCTGCCTGGCCCTCTCAGCGGGGAGAGCAAAGGGCTATAAGTTTGAACACACACACACACACGCACGCACGCACACACACGTACACACACACAGACAGACAGACACACACACACGCATGCACACACACAGACAGACAGACACACACACATGCACGTACACACACACAGACAGACAGACACACGCACACACGCACGTACGCACACACAGACAGACAGGCACACACACACACGCACGCATGCACACACACACAGACAGACAGGCACACACACACGCACGCACGCACACACACACACACACAGAGTCTATCTATCAACCTATATTTATTTCCCAGCTCTAGTTCTCACACATGGAGGTATTTAAACCGATACCTTCAATTCTAACCAACACCACATGGTTTGTTCTAGTTTTTTCCCTTTCATTTTGCGTAAATCTCCCTTTTCAGACAGTGAGAAAACTGGCCCCCAATATTCAGTTGCAATAGGTAACCAGCGATGTTTCCTCCCCACACGGATGCCATCAGCCCCCCAGGCCAGGCCTTGTAGAAGCCTGCCTTGCTTGGTCCTACCTAATGGCTTTAGTGTAAATTGTTCAACAAGAGGAAGGGAAAGGTTATGTTTTTTCCTTATGTTTGTTTTCTTTTAGATTTCTCAGCATATCATCATTTCAAGTCTTTAGAGAGTGTCTGGGTGGCTGTGGAAGGTGGATTAATGCAAAGTGTTCAACAAATTTATTTGATCACGAACCCATTTTGCATGGATTGCGCTTTCATTTTAAGAAATCTTGACTTTCTGAATTTCAGGAGAATGATTCCTTCTTCGGCCTTTCCTCCCTCCTCTTGATCTGGGATGGCTGGAGCTAGCATTTTTTCCTATTAGCTCAGGGAGTCTGACTGCTTATGGCCTCTCGTTCCTTGAAGAATAAACCATTTTGACTTGCAATACTGAGTTTTTCTTCAAAAAAGATATTTTCCTGGAAGCACATAAAGTTTGCTTTAAGAGGCTGCAGACACTGGATTTCAGAGGGTTGATGCTGGGATGGGAGGGAGAAGTGGGCAATGAGGGGAAAAAAGTGCCAAAGAAGATAAGCCCAGGAGAGCAAGGAGCTGGTGCAGTGCAAGACTAACATATAATTAGAAGCCAGAGGTCACCACACTGCTCTGAAAACATCTTTACTCTCTCCAGTAACCTTCAGCTGTTTCTTTCTGATTCTGACCTTAAAGATGATGGTCAGGGGCAAAGTGCCCAAAGATCTGAAAATAATCCACCAATTAGTGGTTTGTTTTTCCTGGAATAAATGTGATAGTTTTATATTTCCCCAATTCCAGTAAAAATCTCCTGTTTACCCCTTTCATAATTTCTTTTATTTTGCCCATCTTTAAAGAAAAAAAAATCCTTCTCTTTTTTTAAATAACTGAAACCACTTTGTCCCCTTTTATTTAAAGCAAATCTCATGCCAACTCCGATTTCTATCCTCTCATGCTCTCTTGAACTCCTTCCAACTAAACTTTCATCACCACGACTCTACTGGAAATGCTCTGGTCAAGAGCAATAGGCCCCATATGACTAATTAACACATCTTCTATCAGCCCTCATTTACTGCTGGGCCTTTCCTGCATCACTGTACACTTTCTTCCCTTGGCCTTCAGGATGCCTCCTTCTACCTCAGTTCCTCCCTTCCTGCATCTCCCCTGCTCTTCCTCCTCTCTCTGGGCCGCTAGAAGTGGTGGGAAGTCCCAGGGCTCAGGCTTTCCATCCCTTACTTTCCGGTCAATGCTGCTGTCTTGGTGGTCTCATGCAGGTCATGGCTGTAGGTGCCATCTCTACACAGCAGACTCCCACACAAGTATCTCCAGCCCAGAGCCCCCCTGAACTCTACACTCATCTACCCGCCTGCTCAGCTGAACTCTTCATGTGATCTCTAATAGTCATCTCAGACTCAGCATGTCCACGACTCATGTCTCCCCTGCGAATAAATAAGCAAGCAAACAAACACCCAAGCCAACCCGACAAGCAAAGCTCGCTCCTCCTGCAGCTTTCTTCATCTCAGCTAATAATAACGCCAGTTGCTCAGCATGGAAACCTTGGAGTCATCCTTGATGTCTCTTTCTCCCTTGCCACGAGTACTCCATTAGCAAATCCTACTGACCCTGATTTTGGTATCTACCCAGAATCTGACCATACCCCCACCATCACTCTGATCTAAACCTTCATCATCGCCTGCCTGGATCTTTGTGCCTCTGCCCTTTCCCTTCAGTCTGTTCTCAACATGGCAGCTGAGTGATTCTGCTAAAAATGTTGTATCGTGTCACTGTTCTACTCAAGACCCTCCGGTGCCTTTCCATCTCTTTCAGAGTAACCATGCTTACTGGGAGAGTGAATGTCCTCACAAGCGCCTGACGGTCCTGTGGGATTGTCCCCTGTGGGAGGGTCCCCCATCCTTCCGTACCTTCTCTCACTGACTGTCTCCTGTACCTGCTTCTCTACCTTATATATGCCCCAATATTTATTAAGTCTATTTCCTCATCTCCCCCACCTCCCTTCTCCCGAAGTAAGGCTCCTCAAGGTCAGGGATCTTTGTATTGTTGTTGCTGCACCTCCAGCACCTTAGAACACTTGAAATTCCTTTCAACATACTCAGTGAGACCTAAATAAATACTTGTCCTGTACAAAAGCAGCTGTGCTCTGATGTTAGAAAAGTGGGTTCCCAAGCTTCGTTTCCTAACTCCTTAGAATCGGGCCTGCCTAAATTTTTTCGAAACAGTGAAGAAATGACTAATAAAGACAATACATATTTATAGCGGAAGGATATCTAAAATATAAATTTTTTTATCATTTTTTTACTCATAATTAAACAAGATTGTTGTTTAAACAGTAAACATGGGTTTATGTAATGGTTTTATGGTTTATTATTCATTTATATTTTATATTATATATTTTCTTTGCTAAGAATGATTTTTGACATCACGTTACACTGCCTACTCATATTTTAAACAGGGTTGTAGTGGAGCCCCCAAGAGGGCACGGCGTGATCTCAAAAGAATGCATCCCCCTGGTTCCTTTCATCCATGGGCCACTACCCTCAATGTCTCTTTTGCTTCTCAATATCAGTTTTCGAAAATTTCTCCCAGTATGGGCATTGGATGTTTCCTAAGTACCAGTGGTTTCTCAGAAGTGGTGCCTCTTTGCACTGAGAGGCTTTCTGAAGAAGAACCAGACCCTTAGCAGTAACCTTCAGCTGCCTAGGTCACCCTCAGACCTTCCAAAGAAAGGAAAAGCTCTTGGGAGAGATGGCTCCCAGAAGAAGGTGGCAGCTGCCACTCGACAAAGAGGCTACGGTGTCTGGATGCTTCTACCCCTTTGTAGAGCCTGCTTTTGTTGTGGCTGATGTTAGATCTACCTGGAGAGCTCTAGAGCGTGAGCTCTGCTGACGAACAAGAGGCACAAGCTTGCCCCAGGAGAAGCCCCAGGTCACCCCCACACTCTCGCAGAGAATACGCTGCTCTGGAGCATCTCAGAAGTCACCAGGGAACATGCTGGCAAATGGGAAGGTGGTGGCACAGAGCTGAGGGACACATGGGTTCTTCAGGCTGAGGTAGCACCATCAGCTACAGGTGAAACAGAACTTATGAGGAGAAGCAGAGATGGCACCAGGCACACCCAGGAGCAGCCACAGTGAATGCAAGGCCCTCCAAGGTTGCTTGAACATTCTTGCGGGGAGGACGGAGTTGAGCCAACCCATCTGCATTGACTCCCAAGCTCTAAAACACTCCCTTCAAGTCCCTCCCAAGATGCCTCCTAGATCCTCAAGGATCATAAGGCCTCCTGCCCAGAGTGTGTCACTGACATGCTGAGGAGCCAGGCACCCAGGTTGAGAAGGACAGACATGCCTCTGGGGAAGATGCCCAGGCCACCCTGGAGCTGTCTGAGCAGCGCCCTCCCTGGAATCCCCAGGACACCTCTTGGCAGAGGGACCCTGGTTGAGGTGGGGAGGCAGAAGCAGCCTATGTAGAGGAAACACGAGAGGCTGGAAGCCCCCATTGCAGGAGAAACAAGGCAGCGGACCAGTGAATGTTTCCACGAGCCCACACCTTGAGAGCAAAGGATGCCAGGAGATAATCAACCCCAGGCTTCATATCCATTGAAAAGCCACATCAGGTGCGGTGTTCTGGAGCAGTTTCGGTGTTTCCTGAGGACATGGCGGTCCCCCATCTCAGCACAGAGCCCCCTACCTGCCCCTTAGTTACACACTCTGTACTTCTGGACGAGGATTCTCCTCCCAGGCCAGGTGCTGGTGCAGCCGGGCTTCCCCTTGAGACAACGGTCCCCCATCTCAGCACAGAGCCCCCTACCTGCCCCTTAGTTACACACTCTGTACTTCTGAACGAGGATTCTCCTCCCAGGCCAGGTGCTGGTGCAGCCGGGCTTCCCCTTGAGACAAAAAGGAGCCGCCCTCCTGAGATATCAGCTCTCCTTAGGGAGTTAGAGAATGAAGCTTGAGCGTCTGCTTTGCCAACATCAGAACACAGTTCCTTTTGTACAGGACAAGTATTTATTTAGTTCCCACTTAGTATGTTGAAAAGAATTTAAAGTGTTTTGGTGGTTTGCAATCTTTCCTTCTTTCGCCACCCTGAATCGAGCCTCTAAAAGGTCAGCTTCTGCACTTGTTAAAACCCGGAGGAATTTTTATTGTGTGTGTGTTTGTACAAACTTCTAAGGGACTTTGCCACAGGCCTTCCATTTAAAAAGGGAAACATAAGCCGTTTTACTCCTGTTACCGTTCACTGTAGTGTCTCATAGACCAATTTTCTTATTACCTGAATCCTTTATTTTGATCCGTGTTTCAGCTGGTCAGAGAACTTATTAGTTACTTATTCAATTCAGAAACTTACTCAGTGTCTTCAGAGAGGGTGCCGGGCTGGTACACTCTCAGAGACTGAATGTCCGAGAACGTCTTCTTACTGCTGTTTTGTTACGATGGTCTCCTTGAGTGTATACAATTCTTGGGTAAAAATAGTCTTTTTGTTTAAATTCTTTTTTGGCATTTAGAGCTCTAGAAGTCTGTTATCAAACTAATTCCAGTTTAGTTTTAATGTTTTTTTCTGCCCAGGGTTTTGTAGGTTGTTTCTGTTATCCTTGAACTTTATTAACATCTCCAGGCATGCCTCGCTCTAAGGAAATTTTCACCTCCCAGTTGCAGAGGTTTGAAATTCTGTCTCCTCTCTTCTTCCATGTAGAATCTCTGTCTACTTACACCTGTTGGTCTTCTTACATCAGTCCTCAAAATTTATTTTCTTTAGCCTCTTCATCACTTCCTACGTTTTCTTCCCTAGAGCACTACTTTTCAAGTCACTCCCTGTGATTTTTTGTTAGTTTCCCACGGCCAATCTGCTTTACGTGGCCTCCACTGCATTTTTTATTTTGATAATCATGTTTTCCATCAGAAAGCTATCTTTGCAGTCACACATTATTCCTTTTATCACAAACACAGTCTGTCCAAAATCTCAGTGAAAGCAAAAAATAAGATTTATATTTTAGAGTTTCATTAAATGTTAGCTGGAAGGGTGTGTGAGTTCATATTTCACCATAGTGGGAATCGATCTATTTTTTTCTGAAAAGCACATTGCTGACTATGCACTGCCCTCCCCACCCTCCGTAGCACCCCTGTTATGTAGTTCTAGAAACCACCATGCACCATGGCAACATGAGTATCTCAGCACTAATGAGGCTGTTTCTTTTGGTGGTGGTGAAAAAAAGTCAGACTGAACTGTCATCTCATGAGAAGGCTTTTTTTATTATCTCTCATCACATGAAACAATATATGCCTACACATTGCCAATATTCATCCAGACATAATTTTAGGGAAAAAAATCTCTTCAATTTCTCAAGCCCTCTTCTGTCTTTAGAATTAGAATCCAAGGAGAAGGGGCCCAGTTCCTTACAGCTTCTTAAATGGCAAACATAATCATTCTTTGATTTTACTTTTCCTTGGGCTGCATTCTTGAGTAATTTAATTTTCCTTTTTTTAATATTTGATTGGCAACCACATGCACAATGGGTTTGTGTCTAATGCAACAATTTTGAAATAGCATTTTTCTTTTTTATGTCTCATAGTTACTGTAGGGTGTAACTCAAATTCAAGACACGCCAGAACGGCAAGTGGCCGCAGCTCAGTTCTTCCTCCTGAGCGTCAGAGGGCCGGCATGCATTACTAATCTATTCTATTGCATATTAAAGAAATCCAAAGCCTGTCCAGTTTCTTCCATAAAAGCCTAAGTCCTTTTGTAATCACAGCACAACATTTTTCCACTCCCTTTTTTGTAATTTAATATTTCTCAGGTGGCCAAGCGGTTCTGTGTGGATGGGAAAAGTCTGTCCCTCCCCGTGTGGAGCGAGGGAAGGGGCATGGTGTTAGAGAACTAGAATGAGTCTGGTAGGAGATCACATCTTGGGTCCAGTCCTGGCCCCATTATTTACTACTAAGTTGTCCTCTGAGCCTATTTCCTCATCTGTTAAAAAAGAATAAAAATGTTACTAACATGTTAGCCAGCCGAATTCGCCAGTCTGTAACCTCTGCCTTACACTTTTTCTTTTTTTCTTGATTACTCCAATTCAGGACAGAAAAACAATTGCCTCATGGCTATTAAGGCACTAGATATACTTCCTCTATCCCCAGGCCAGGTCCCGATATTTTGGATTCTAGATTAGTCAATCTTTGGGCTCTGTTCACTCTGAAAGGGAAGGCTCTCATAGGGTTGTTGTAAGGAGTTTAATGGATAATGCCTGGAAAGCAGTGTTTTTTACTAATTTTATTAAGGATACTTACAGCTACAGGTGTCAGAACATCTGAATAACAGATGCTTAAGCCATAAGGATGTGTGTCATTTACCCCAGGATCTGTGATACACGTTCCTTGGTTTGGCTCAACAGTTCCACCGAGGCTGCAGGCTTTTCCCCATCAGTTTGCTCTGTGATTCTTGGAATGTCATCTCGTAGCTGCAGGATGGCATGCTGACTTGGTCCTCATGGTTCCAAGAAGCTGCCTCTGTTCTAAGCACATGTTTTTACTCAATTACATGCAAAGAAGGGAAGTGATGGAAGCAGAGTGGGACGGGGACTCTCCTTTTCTAAGGCCTCATGGTTCCAAGAAGCTGCCTCTGTTCTAAGCACATGTTTTTACTCAATTACATGCAAAAAAGGGAAGTGATGGAAGCAGAGTGGGACGGGGACTCTCCTTTTCTAAGTAAGGAGAAATCTCAACAGGATTCCCTCTCCCTACAGACTTTCCTATAGATCTCCAAGGCCAGAATCAATTGCACCCCTATCTCCAAAGGAGACTACAAAAATGAGTAATTACTCTCTCAGCCTCCGTATTAAGAGGCAGGCAAGGGAGCAGGGGTGGAAATGCCTGCTGGGTTTTCTACGAAGGGTTCCACTGCAGAACTCGATAATGTTCTCTCCTTCGTTTTTCCATCCCACCTGGATGAGGAAGCCCTTCTTTGCTACATAATAGATCAAGTCTGATGTGTACAAATTAAATGATTAGTTTTCTGGTTAATACGTTAACTGATGACAGTAAACACAAATATGCTCAGATTTTCCTTCCATAGCTACAATGCCTTCTATTTATTTAGAAATTTTATATCCAAGGAAGAAGGCAAGGATGTCCATTTAATATTTAATATTGCATTGGATTTATTGGCCAGTATAATCAGAGAAGAGAAAATAATCAGAGGCATGAGAATTGAAAAAAGGAGAGAAAACTATCTCTATCAATGATATATATGGGGTATGCCTGGAAAATACAAAATGACCTAAAAATAAAACTAATTCAAATAAAGGAAGGTGGCTGTGTGTAAAGTTAACTCAAAGTAAGGTGTCTGTATGTAAAATGAACATGAAAAATCCATATTCTTTGTATATCCAAACAATTACCTGCTAGAAATTATAATGGATGAGAAGGTCCTGTTTAAAACAGAAATAGCAAGAACAAAAGATAAGCTACTTAAGAATAAAGAAAATGTGCAAAACATGTATAGGAAAAACTTTAAACACCTCTGAAGCATACAAAAAGAGATTTGAAAAAATGGACAGTTTTTTTGGAGTGATAAGATGACTCAACATCATAAAGATATCAATTCTTCCCACATTAATATATAAATTTAACTCAATTCCAATAAAAATACCCAATAGGCTGTGGTTTTCTTTTGGAGCTTTTCATGTTGAAAATTAAAAAGCCTGAATATCTAGGAAAACCCTGGAAAAGAACACAATAGCAGGACCAGTAAATTTGACCAGATATTGAAACACTTTATTAAGTCTCTGTCATTGAAGCAATGTGATACTGGTACATGTAAAATCCTTTGCATTGTAGAAAAAAATGGAAATAAAGCCAACAAATGGCAGCAGAGAAAAATATCTGCAACAAAAGAAAATATATGTAAATACAAACCAACAAATGATATGGGGGAAAACCTATAATGTTAAGTTTAAATTGGAAATAGCAATATGAATTCATATCTTTAAAATATAGGAAAAAAATTGTAAGGTTGTAAGAATATTTTTACATGAGACACAAAAGAGGCTGGCTAGTTAAGGAGCTATAGAAAATTGGGAAGGAAAAAGCTAAATGTGCAGAGAAATAGAAAGTCAGTTAACAGAAAAATAAAGTCAGATGGTGAGTAAATATGAAAATTTGCTCAACTCACCACAGCTGAAGGGAAATTAAAACTACTCTGCTCTTTGAAAGGGTAGTGGCTGGGGCATGAGGGAGTCTTTGGGGTGCCATGAATTGACCTGGGTGGGGACTACCCAGACTGTTCACTTTGTAAAATTTCTCAAGCTCTGCACTTTAGATTTACGCAATCTATTGTATGGATGCTATACTTCTCAAAAAAAAATGTTCTTAAAAAAACCCCTGATAGATTCTATATCATCTTATCAGATGGGCACAAATCCAAGTCTGATGACGTGCTCTGTAGACAAGACTATAAAGAAAAGAGTCACTCCACATATTGCTAGTAGGAATGTAAAATAGTACTACCCTATGGAGAGAAATCTGGTAATATTTAACAAAATCACATATGCTTTTACCTTTTGACCTAATAGGTCTATAATTTACCCTAAATACACATCATCAAATCAAGAACATCAGAACAAGGACAAAGCTATCCACTGTTGCATTTTTGTTAATATCAAAGAAATGGAAACCCAGTGTTCATCAGCAGGAGACTGGCTAAATAAATGGTAGTATTACCAGCCAGCCACCACAAAAATAGCTATATAAATAAATAAATGACAGTATTTACATGCAAAAAACCATTATGCAACCATAAAAAAATAAGGACAACCTCCATGTATTGTTGGGGAGTGGAGAAAGCAAAGTGAAGAAAAGTATATGCAGCATGCTACCTTCTCTGTAAAGAGGAG
>NW_007733312.1:75189-75913 GCF_000696425.1 Galeopterus variegatus | reverse complement strand
CCATAAAAAAATAAGGACAACCTCCATGTATTGTTGGGGAGTGGAGAAAGCAAAGTGAAGAAAAGTATATGCAGCATGCTACCTTCTCTGTAAAGAGGAGGAAACAAGAACCTTTATATGCATTTGTTTATTTTTGGTCAAAAGACATGCAGGAAAATAAAATGGAAGACAATGAAAGGTGTTGTTCAAAAGGAGCGTGAGGGCTGGGGAGAGGAGACTGGGGTGGAAGGAAGACTTCACTCAGTAGGTCTTTTTATATCATTTGGTTTAGAAACCTGAAAATTTTTACTTTTTTTACATAAATAAACAATAAAATTAAATCGAGGGAAAGTGGACAGTTTCTGACCTGAGAACAAACTCAAACAGATGAACAGATGATGTATCCATCTGGAAACATAACCATACAGATAACAGGCTTATTCTGAGTGAATTTTTAGCATAGTAGTGATTCTAAATCCTAGTGAGTTATGTTCTAAGGACAAAAACAGCTGCAATGAAATCTTAAACTTTATTCAGAATTTTATTTTTAAATGGCTTTGAAATTGTTACTATTTCAAAATTATTGTAGGATAAAGCAAATAAGTAAATTCATTAATGTTTTCAGGAAGCATGATTTTTATTTTAAGAGAAAAGAATATACATACAAAACAAAAAATGAGGGGGGAAACCTACAGTGTTAAATTCACATTGGAAATAGCAATACGTGTTCATGATTTTTTTAAAA
>NW_007733312.1:62104-74579 GCF_000696425.1 Galeopterus variegatus | reverse complement strand
TTGGTATCTAAGTTGTTTCCCCACTAAGTGTCACCAGAGTCTCTAAGAGAAGTGGCGTGTCCCAGATCTGGAGCAAGGAAAGGCCAAGGTGAGCCTGGGACGCCTTTTGTCTCCCAAAGTCAGGAAGCACTCAGAGACTAATGGGGTCGTGCCAGAAGCCACACCTACCAGCTGGAAGGAGCTCCCACTGAGCAAACGTGGGACAATTTGAGTATCAAAAGGAATAATGACTACTTTTTAGTCATACATTGAATAAATATAAACCCACAAGTCCATAATGGTATTCAACAGATAGATCAACTGCCAGTGAAATAATTGATTCAGAAAATGGTTTTCTAGCTATTGGTGATTGTTATTGGATAAGAGCATACTCCCAGCATCACAAAGTATCACTGATCAATTACTTACTAATTGCAGAAGGAAACACCTGTATAACGGAGACATTTGGGTAGCCATATAACTTGATCAAAGTTAGTAGCACTAACAATGGGAAAGTACGTCACCTGTCTCCACGTGATACAGCCTGAAGTGCACAGCCTCACCAATGACATGCTCTGTCCACACGTTTTTAACCCAAATCCAGTCAAGCCCTTAGACCTCACATCCAGTTTGTAGGAATGGCAGCAGCTAGAGGAACGAGCTAAATGATGCCATGACGAAACTGCCAAAGAAATCTAGAAGGTGGAATATCTCTGAAACTAGAATCTTCAATGAGTCAGTGCCATGTAAAAAATAAAAAAGGCAGGAGTACCGCTCCAGATTTTTAAGAGGGAACCCTGACTGGATTCTCATTTGAAAAAACAGCTTTAACATAATTTGGAGAAAAATTGAGTGTGGAAGTTTTGAAGAAATTTAGAAAATAGATAAAACAAATACTAGTATGGCAAAATGTAACCAATTGTGTCTAGGTGGCAGATATAAAGGTAATCACTATACTCATCCTTCAACTCACACGCTTAAAATATTTCATAACAAGTTAGAAGAAAATCAGTTCCACAGGGCCCTATTTTTTGACTTGGAAGGATATCAAGGGCAAGTTGTTGAATTTAAAATGCAGGTTATTTACGACTCACAAGTGTATAAGGAAAAAAATGCAGGTAAGAAAATAAATAATATGCAAATAAGAAACAAATAATTTTTCAAAATGCATATAGTACACATGTTGAAAAATCAATGTAATATTTGTACACCCATGTTCATAGCAGCATTATTCATAATAGCCAAAGTGTACAAACAATCCAAGCATTCATCAGCAAGTGAATGGAGAAACAAAATGTGGTATATCCATACAGTGGAATATTATTCAGCCTTCAAAAGGAAAGACACATGCTACAACATGGATGAACCTTGAGGACATTGTTTTAACTGAAATGAGCCAGTCACAAAAAGACAAATACTGTATGATTCCACTTATATAAGGTACCTAGGGTAGTCAAACTCATAGAGACAGAAAGTAGAATGGCGGCTGCTGGGCCTAGGGACAGAGGATAAATGGGCAGTTATTATACAAGAGGTATAGAGTTTCAATTTTGCAAGAGTTCTGGAGATTGGCTGTACATCAATGTGAATGTTCTTAACACTACCGCACTGTACCCTTAAAAATGGTTGAGATGGCAAATTTTATGTTATGTGTACATTACAACTAAAAAATAAAAAATTTAAATTAAAAAAATCACTGTTGCATAAAGATAGATCTAAGAGAGCATATGTCTAGAAGCATGCACAGAGTTGTTATTTCTGTAAGTTAGAGTTTCTGGGCAATTTTCACCTCCCTTTCCACTTCTGTATTATTTGAATTTTTTAATAATAAACATGAATTAGTTTTATAAAAAAACATAAAGGTAATTTTAAAAGAAAGAAAACTTCTGCAGGTTTTCACTGTTTTGGAAAACATGGGGATAATAGAGCCAAATTTTTAGGAAAATGGATCTTCAGAAAACAATAGGAATTGTCAGTGCAGCTGAGAATTTTGTTAAAAGCAATAAAAATCCTTTGTTCCATGTGGTGAGAAGCAGAACAGGCCCTGGCACCTCCTGTCTCTGCATGTGGCTGCCGTGGAGAGTTCGGCCTTCTCATTCCCTGGCTGCCAGGCCAGCCTGATCTGGCTCACAGCGGAGGCCCGGTGGCGGCGTGGGGCCTTTGTGGGAACGCTCGCCTGCCCCTCCCTGGGAACTGTGTTTTGCTTGGTGTGTGGCCATCAAGGAGGTGATCCTGCCTGCTGCTGCTGACCCAGGGCTGGTCTGCCTCCTGGTCCCCCACATCTACTCCAGAACCTCACCTTGCCTGCCGCACCCCAGGGGTGTAGTTTATGAGGCCCTCACAGCTACCACCACATCAAGCCAGGCTCTGATCTCGCCCCCAGGGGGATCCAGTTTCTGTTGAAATGTGCTAATCCTTCGGGTCTGCGGTGGATCTCCCACACAGCACCCCACGCCAATTACTCATTTCAACCTTGGCTGATCTCTGAATTTTGACCTCCTGTCCCTATCAGGCTTCGGGCCCTGTATCCTATTTGTGATGGAGAAACTTACATCTTAACTACTAATATGTTCACATAAACATACCAGCCACTAAAGCATCACTAAAATCTTTTCTAAAATTTGTTATGGAACAGAATGAGTATTTGTATTCACATGGGATTCTGAAAAAAATGAATTACACGGTTCTATTTTGTTTCCATTAAATTATTGTTTTTAGTTTTACTTAAGGTACTGACAACATAACCTTAATATCAAATTGTGCCCTTTTTAAAAAGAAATTAAATATTTTGAAAACACAGAAAAGCACACCATAACAAACACCTGTGTTCAGACCACTCAGATTTAACAGATAACATCTTGTAATGATTGTTTCAAGTCTGAAATTTTCATTTTAAAATTAAATTTTACTTCTGCGTATGGGTAGCGCTGGCCTTACGGAAACCGTGATGCTGGCAGAGACTTCTTCCTGCTGTCCCAGCCGTCAGCGGCAGGTGAATGACCATGGTCCCATAGAGGGCCCTCATGGGCCTTCCCCAGATTAGCTGTGCCGGCAGCTGCTAACCAGGGCTCCACATGGAGCTCTGGAGTCCTCAGCTCTATCAGAAATGAGTCCTGGTCACAAGTAGCACAAAAAGTTGCAAGCCACAAAAGGAAGGTTTATTAGAACAGAGGAAGCTTATTACAACGCTGCAGGTGTCTGAGAAGAGAAATGCACACAGGGTGCATGGCTGTGGAGTCGCAGCTTATTAGTGCTTCTCTCTGCTTCATCCTCTGCTCCTACTCAGTTCCCGTGGTGGAAGTGGCCTCCCGTGGCTTCTGAGTTTGCATATGCCATGTCTGGCCACAGAAGGAGGCTGGCTAACAGACCTTCAGCCGCAAGTCTACAAGTCCAGGGAGAATCTGATTGCTTCACACTGGGTCTGGTTCCACCTCTGGTCCAGAAAGCTCTGGTGAGGGTGGCAAAATTGTGTGTGACAAGCATGGCAGTTAAGGTGGCACTTCTGTGGCCCTGTGGATTTGGGGGGTAAAGGCAGTAACCTCAAGAAGGGAACCCCCTGTCCTGCACATAGGTGCATATCCTGCTGGGATGCTCCCCGCGGTTTAAGCACAACTGGAATGTCAGCGACGGCTGGGTGTGACTGTCTACTTCCCAGACACCTGGAAATGAGGCAGGCACATGCTGCTGCTGCTAATGGTGAGTGGAGGAGCAGGAAGACAACCATATACCCTGAGGGTCTACAACATAGGTGTTTCCTGGGTGGCCCACTTGTCATTAAAGTGTCACAGTACAAGATTTGTGAATGGACAAAAACTCCCATGTTTACAAATGGACATGCTTTAAAAGTTGATGTTCATATTTTTGTACCTGTTCAATGAATGTGCAGGCTGTGGAGTGCCAGGGGGATAAATGGGTGTGAGAAAATAGAGACAATTCAACCCCAAACTTTTTCGAGGGAGGGGCTAACTGTTTTATGTGGACCCTGCATGCGTACTATAAGAGGTAGGCTTCGTTTTAGAGCCAAATCTCATAAAATGTGCACTTACTTTTCTTCCTACATCCACTCACCCTTCTAAAGGTATGTGTCTGGGTTTTTTTCACCCTTGTAAGCCATTTCAAATCTTTTCTGGAATAAGCAGGATGTACATAAATATATAAAATGAAGTCATGGGGCCGGCCCGGTGGCGCACTGCGATAGTGTGCTGCTTGGGAAGCGTGGCGGCGCTCCCGCCGAGGGTTCGGATCCCACATACAGACCGGTTCCCGCTCACTGGCTGAGCGAGGTGCGGGAGCAACACCGAGGGTTGCGATCCCGTTGCCGGTCCCGGTCCGGTACAGGGGCAACACTGAGGGTTGCGATCCGTTGCCGGACATGGAAAAAGACAAAAAAAAATGAAGTCATGTTTATATGAGTATTTCTATATTAGCTCATAGAAACCCAAAGCATAATACCACTAGTGGCAATATTTTGACCATATAGGCAGTTATTACTTACAATATTTTTTCCTAAAAAAATCATTTTTAAGCTCACACGTGGGCTGGAGAGCTCACATCCTCCATGGAGGCTCCTGTAGTGGAGTGAGCCTCACAAAGGTGATTTGTTGGCTATCTCCACTTGCTTATGAAAAGCCACCTCTCTAGGCTCTTCCACCTGTAGCTATTGCGAATGTACCCTTTTGAGGTCAGTGCTGCAAGGTCCACTGTGCTTGAGCAGCAGCAGTGGCTGAGTTTTGGATGGACAGGGAAATGCCTGGTGACACAGCAGGCTTCACCCAGCACCAGGACTGTTTAGCTTTCAGGAAGATACAGGACTGGCAGCCACACTGCATGCACAGTAACTCCTGGGCACAGCCTTGGAATGCCTCCTGCTTCCCTCCATGAAGGGTATGCACATCGTCATGAGAGGAGGCTCAGATCAGGGAGGCAAACTCAGGGGTCCCCTGAGCCTTTTCTGGGTATATGAGGAGCCCCATGTGTGGTGCAGCTGCATTCAACAAAGCCCTTACTCATGACTGATAGGCCGCTGAGGCAATGAGGTGCAGGGGCTTTGTCTGTCCAGTCCTCTGCGGGTTCTTGTCCTGCAGTCAGTATACCTCTGTGATTCCTTGACTTAGTGCTGCAAGAAGAACTTGACCAAACCAATAGTCAAGTCCTCCTGTGTCCCTGTGGCTAAATGAAAGATCACAAGCCAGCTGTTAAGCCGTGTCTTCCCCATGTTTGTATCGTAAGCACAGGATCTGGCATATAGTAGATTGTTGATAGGAATTTGTCTAATGAATATTCAATTTCAACCTCTGAAGTTAAAGTATTTCATATGCAGATTGTTTCATGTGTCTTGTGTTTATAAATAAGTGCGATTGCCTAGAAAGTAAAACTAATTTTTTTCTATTTTAAAAATAATTTATACAAAAGCCTTGGCCTTTATGCTGGTAAAAGGGATAATAACTGTAACATAAAGTCCTAAACTATTTTTTCTCAATCTGTCTTTTAGATTATTTGAATATATTTTGCTGTATAAGGATGGAGTAATGTTTCAGATTGAACAAGCCACCAAGCAGTGCTCAAAGATCGCCCTGAAGGACCCCTGGGATCCTCTTGACATTCCTCAGAACTCCACCTTTGAAGATCAGTACTCCATCGGGGGTCCCCAGGAGAAGGTCACTGTCCAGGAGTGGTCTGACAGAAAGTCAGCTAGAGCCTGTAAGGACTAAAAGAAGGGTTAAGCATTGTATCTCAGGATGCATGACGAGAAAAACACTTCCATTAAGGAAAGTAGATGTTATGAAAATGTATAAGCTTAATTAAATTGTTTAGAGCTTTTTAAGTCCCCATGTGTACTTTGCTAATCATGTGACACTAGGATCTAAGCATCATATTTGCAACACCTCCGCCTTCAACAGCCAGCTGTACCTTTCTGCCTCTTTTTGACTCTTACAGACTTAGACTTGGTTTAGACTTTTCAGGATCACCCCAAGGCATTTTTCTAAGGCACACATTTGAATGGGGCGCCCCCTTCTCCTACCCCCATATCACCTCCTAATGTTGCAGTGACCAGATCTACTCCCATTATTCTGAATGGCGAAGCAACTGCTTTTCTGCGTGGCTCTTCTCTGCTCTGCTGCCACCATGTCTATCCCAAGACTGTTTTAAACACACAGACTTTCGTGCTGCGGAAAGCAGTATGGCAGCTCCTCAGAAAATTAAA
This sequence comes from Galeopterus variegatus, assembly GCF_000696425.1. Taxonomy (NCBI): domain Eukaryota; kingdom Metazoa; phylum Chordata; class Mammalia; order Dermoptera; family Cynocephalidae; genus Galeopterus; species Galeopterus variegatus. Next base: position 68,395 of record NW_007733312.1, on the reverse strand, counting down.
CAGAGACCACATGATCCAGCAATTCCACTTCTATGTATATATCCCCAAAGAACTGAAGGCAGAGACTTAAATAGATATTTGTACACCCCTGTTCAGAGTGATATTATTTACAATAGCTAAAAGGTGAAGATGACCCATAGATTCATCAGCAAATGAATGAACAAAATGTGGTATGTACGAAGGTACTTCAAATAGATCATGGAAAGATTCTAATTCCATTTTTCCACAAACTTTCTCAAGTACCCTTCTCTGTAAAATGGAAAGTTACTCAACCTTTAAAAGAAAGGAGATTCTGACACATGCTGTAACATGTATGAACCCTGAGGACATTGTGTTAACTGAAATGAGCCCGTCACAAAAGGACAAAAATGATGGGATTCCCCTTAATGAGGTACCTGGAGTGGTCAGATTCATAGAGACAGACAGTGGGATGCTGGTTGCCAGGGGCTGGGAAAGGAGGACAGGGGACTTAGGGTTAAATGGGTACAGTTTCAGTTTGAGAAGATGACAAAGTTCTGGAGATGGACGGTGGTGATGGCTGTCCAGCAACGTGAATGTGCTTAATGCCACCAATATGGTACATTTTATGTTATGCACATTTTATCATTGTAAAAAAAAACAGGCACTTTGCCTGTCTTCTCTATTAAAAAGTCAATTTTCTTCCTCTTATAGATGAAACATGGATTGGCATTTATACAGTCAAGGATTGTTATCCTGTCCAGGAAACCTTCACCAAAAACTACAGTGTGATTCTGTCAATGCGTTTTTTTGATGTGCAGCTGGGTATTAAAGACCCCTCCGTGTTCAGTCCTCCAAGCACGTGCCAAACAGCCCAGCCAGAGGAGATGACTGAGCACTGCTCCGAGTGAGCCTTGTGCAGAAGCCACAGCACCCGCCATCCGCTGCAGGGGCCCAGCTGGCACGGATTTGAGACTGGTCGGGGTGAGAATCTTCATTGGAGAGAAATGTAATTTCAGGAAGATAAACATTGCTGTGGGTTGTTTTGTATGTTGATTTTGACTAACGCTGTGTTTACAGAAGAAAATTGGACAGAGAGTATGTGCTAATATGAGCCAACTGGATGGCTACTATGGACACTTAGGATACTTCTAAGCCTGTTTGGGTGTGTGTTTTCTGCGTGAGCAGCTGCATGCTCAGTGCCATGGCATACAGAGGCAGGGGTCAGGAGGAGCAGTTGGCCTTAGCAGGGAGGAGTATTTTATTAGACGTTGTTAAGAATTGACGGTGATAATAACAAGAAGAGTGATTTGGGTCAGTTTCATTATTAATGTTTAAGTTCCCTGCAGAGAATGCCCCTTTGTTGCCCAGGGTGCCAGACTGCTCCCACTGACCCCTGCCCCAAGCTCCCTTGGCCACTGGTGAAATGATCTCTCAAAATTCCTTCCAGACTTTAGGGCTTTATGGCATGACCCAAATGATATAAATATTGTGGAAGGAAATGAAAGGCTATAATATGAAGTAATTATTCCTTAAAAGGGACATTTTAAGCAAGAGAGTTTGGAAAATCCTAATGTCTGCACCTGGTTAAGAGTGAGAAATGTGCTTCCTTTTTTCTATGCAAGAGTATCATGTATGTGCTGAGTCCTCACATGCTTGTCAATAGGCAGGTAGTGCTCCAATCTAGCACTGAACTGGGAGCCGGGGGACTATTGCCCTAAGTCCAGGACCAGAGTTCCCTTGTACTCCAACTCCTCTGGTTATTAAATGCACTATGATTGCCCTTGGCCTTCCCAGGACACTGGCTCACAGCCTCTGTGTCTCGCTGACTTTCCCTCATCCTTCCCAGGTCAGCACACACACGACCTTCTCTAAGTGGCTCCCAAGACTGTGTTAGTTGCACCTTGCAGCTTGAGCATGGTTTTCTCACAGTGCTTACTACACTGTGTGATAATTTCTTGCTTCCCGGATCATCTGCTGTCTTGGCAATGAGCTCTTGAGTACGGGTACCGTGTTCTGTCTACTTTCATATCCCCAGCACCAAGCAAGTGCCTGGCACATGGTCAGTGCCCTAAACATTTGTAGAGTGAGGAATGCTAGGCTGTCTGGTCCTTAGTTTCCTCATCTGTTAAGTGGGGTTAGTTTTGTCGCTTGCTGGGGAGACCTCCCATAATATTTATTATTCTAGATTCTTCTACTATCGTGCTTCATCTGATATCTATCTCCTTTAGTTAATGAGAGAAATGTGTGACACCTATATTATATACTGAAAATAGTCTAGATTACTCACAGTTTATATTATTTCAATAAACAAATTTAATTGCATTTCAAAGAGTTCTTTGATATATTTGCTTTGGTAATAAATATGGATGACCTTGGTTATAAGGGAGTTCAAACTCTTCTGTAATAAATAAATTGCTTCATGTGACCAGCACCACGCACATTATCCTCGTTTGAAAGCTTGTTCTTCCTCTCTCCCCAAAGTCTAGTTTCCAGCTGCCAGGTCGAGAGCTTCAACCACTCTTGACCCACTTGTCTCTGCAAGCCCCACCAGCAGTCAGTATCCCAAATCCCATCAAAGTAGCTTTTAAAGCCACTGCCCTGGTCCATCTCCTCAGCCACCAGCCAGGTCCGGCTCTCAACATCTTTGGCCTTTGCACAGTGCTCATGGCCTCTGTCCTTGCCCTGGCCTTTTTCTCTGGAAGCTACCCTGTGTCCACTCATTACTCAGTCAGTCGTCTTGAGCCAGTCCCGAGTTCCTGCTCTCTCCAGGGTCCTGGCATCACAGAGGAGGGAGAGGCCCTGCCAAGGCTGGCATCTGGAACGTGCAAGCCAGGAAGAACCTCACGGCTGCACTGCAGGTGGTCCAGCCTGACAGAGCCTCCATGGCAGTGTCCGCCACCTCCTGTCTCCAAACCACACGTCTCCCGTGAGCCCCGGACTTTGCCTTTGCCCATCCCAGACCACATCCCCACACAAAGGAAAAAGGAAGAAAACTTTAATTTTATTCAGGAACATACAAAGTGCATGTCCTTTGGTTTTTCAGTTGGCCCATTTTAGTAATTAAGCCACTTCACAGACATGAGTAAAAAGCCCTGAAGGATTTTACGTCTGGTGGGGACCTTAATACAGATCTGATGGTGTCCTGCCCCTGTGGTTCGCCACTGGCTAAGAGTAAAGTGGAGGCCCCTTAGCCTGGGGGAAAGGCCCTTTGTGACTGGGCCCCTGGCTCTGTCCAGCCTCAGCACTGGCACTGTTCTTTCTTTTCCCAGTTGCCGCAGAGCTTGAGAAGTGATCACCTGGTGACTGGTGGGTGGCAGGAAGTTTTCTTAGCAGTCTTGTGTAAGAACTTCCTCATTGCCATTGTAGTCAAAATGAAGTTGGCCATTAATTACGGCAGGGACTTACACCTCTTACTGAAGAACAGCAACCCAGTGTCTCACTTTTCAGCAGACATGGTGTTACTGACAATGGGCATGCACTAGGGTTGGGTACCACTTTGTGGATACCCTGCCTTGTGAGTCTCTGACCCTTTATGCTACATTGGAAAAATTTACTTCCACCTCTCCTAAGGTGACCTTACCACTTCCAAACTGCCAGGACCATTCCAGCACTGAGGTGTGCTCGACCCTCCACCTGCCTTCAACTCTGCCAGGCTGGCGAAGGCCCCGTGGCCAGGGACAGAACCATGGCTGCCTCTTACCCATGTGCCAGTCTAGGAGGCCTGGGCTTTCTGCCCCCAACTGCTCTATTATCAGAGTGACTTTCTCACCAGAAGCTTAGCTAACTGAGATTTCTAAAATTGGAACACATTTAAACATCGTTTAAATATTTAATGAAAGCTGAAAAGCTTCGGTCTCTAAGGAAATTTTCCATGAAAGACTCTTAAATTCAAATTTCACCAATATAAATTCTACATCATTTGAAAACTCAATACTCAGCTCCTCTTGCTGGGTTTCCTTTACCAACTCCACCCTCTCAGTGTTCCCTGTTATTCTGATCACTGCGCCTATGTATTCACCTGAAACACACAAGTGTGTTTTTCAGTTTTTCAAATGTATAGACATTGTCTTCCTCCAACTACAGAAAGCACCTCAATGCAGTAACGATGTCTTTGTCATTCTTGGTGAGTCAAAATCACTTGATTATTTAAATTGGGTGAGAGAACCAAGGATTTGGGAGTAATTTGTGTGATTTAAAGGCTCTGTAGGTGAACATCGCTTGAAAAGTGGGGAGGGGAGGGGAGGAGGCATTTGATTTATCACCATAAATTCTCAGCCCAAGGGAGTTAACGCATATTGATGAATAAACCTAAGAACAGTACAAGACACACTGGAGCACTATCTTAGAGATTTTCAGTCGAGATATCTGTCCTTTATTTACTGTAACAGAACATTTCCAAACTGAACGTTCTTCCTGAAACCACAAACTATTGGCCCCTTCTATCAAAAATTCAGAATTGTTCCCATGCCTGTAGATTTATGCACCTCCTTTATTTACTGTAACAGAACATTTCCAAACTGAACGTTCTTCCTGAAACCGCAAACTATTGGCCCCTTCTATCAAAAATTCAGAATTGTTCCCATGCCTGTAGATTTATGCACTTCATAGTAGATGTTGCTATTTAACGAGAAAGGAAAGTAGCCTTAAAGAGAAAGCCTACTGGCTTTGGGAATAGTGTCCCTGCTTTTTCAGTCCAATAAACTTAAAATCATTTCTATTTCATCTACTCACAACAACTGAAGTTCAGTATTATCATGTATTCAAATGTGTAGAAATTGAACCTCTAAGGACACTTTTCAATTTAACTTTGTATAAAAATGATATAATTATGTAGATAATCCTTGGATAATAATGGATTACCATGTGATTTTGAAAACTCTAGTCCATTTTGATTCTTTTAAACTCTTTATCTTCATGTTTAGTCATGAGAACTCTCTACTTCCTGGGTCAAGGTTTTGACAGAGGGAAAAACCGCTTTACTGAGATCATTCAAATCATTCAGAATATATTATGGTATTTGCAGCAGATTCTCCTGGAACAGAGATAAGTAAAATTTTCCCCATATTCCTGCCATGAATAATCATTCAGTATAACTAGTCTGTTCAAAAATAAGTTCGTTAGCAAATTTTCCATTTATATGGATTCATGTGTCTCTAGAAGAACGGTCATCAACAAATTTAGCAAACAACATCAGATAGAAATGGGCTAAACATAGAAGCCCCAAACTCGGTAATAAGATTAAGCTCTGTGATTAAAAGACTAGGATCGATTACCTAATGAGTGGACAAATTAGCTATTTAGAGATGTAAGCCATGGAAAGAGAAGGTCTGCAAGTTCAGGGCTAAAAAAACTGGAGAAATCATCATGTCCAATTAAAGCAAGATTTCCACTGGAATGCAGTGTCATCAAGGCTCAATCAGAACTGGGCTGATGTGAAAGAACACTGGAATGTTATCATTCTGTCTGAAGACAAAGTATTTTAGCAGAAGGAGGTTGGTTTACATGGAGTTTAGTTGGGGAATCTAAAACCAAGGGTTTGGCAGTGTTTATCTAACTGTGTCCAGGAGAGAGAAATATGGAATCTGGCAGATATATAGAGAATGTTGGGGACAATTATGAGATTAAAATCACATGTTGTTACTTCGGCCAAGATTCAGGAATATTCAGAATTAACTTTGCTCTCCCTGTCAAGCATCCATAGAGAAGCAGGCTCAGAAGGCAGAGCCAAGCAAATCACCACCATTACACAGCTGGAGCTCTAGCCCCAAGTCCTTCTGCAGAATGACGGTGCTCTAGGCTAGACCAAGCAGAGGAAGTGGAGGTCTAAGGAGCCACAGGGGACAGCAGGCTAAATTACTAGATTTGTCCATTCCACGGGGGGTTCCAATTCCAGTAGACCTTAACCACTCCCAGCTCAGCAAAAGGGCACACAGAGTAGACCCACCGGCCACAGAGGAAAGGAAGCAAGAACTTGGAAGAAGGTATTTGCCCTGGTGTCTAATGCCGCCTTCCCTAGACCTTGGTTGACAGAGCAAAAGCCAACCTGCATGAAAAGGAACACCCACGACACAGAGAAAGATCGAGCCAGGCCTATTGGTCAGAGGGGATTCAATAAACTCAATTATCTCCCTGGACGAGGCAGATTCCTTTCTGATTAGAAATTTTGCTTCTCAAGTAATTTTTAAAATTATAAGTGAATGTCTGAAATGGCAGGTATAAATTCTACTCACTGGAAAGGTTAAAAACACCATTTTAAAATAATACATTGTCATTCTGGTTTATATACAAGTATCTAACTAAGTTACGTTGCTTAGCATATGTCAGTCTCTG
>NW_007733312.1:48900-62094 GCF_000696425.1 Galeopterus variegatus | reverse complement strand
AAGTGGAGGTCTAAGGAGCCACAGGGGACAGCAGGCTAAATTACTAGATTTGTCCATTCCACGGGGGGTTCCAATTCCAGTAGACCTTAACAGCTCCCAGCTCAGCAAAAGGGCACACAGAGTAGACCCACTGGCCACAGAGGAAAGGAAGCAAGAACTTGGAAGAAGGTATTTGCCCTGGTGTCTAATGCCACCTTCCCTAGACCTTGGTTGACAGAGCAAAAGCCAACCTGCATGAAAAGGAACACCCACAACACAGAGAAAGATCGAGCCAGGCCTATTGGTCAGAGGGGATTCAATAAACTCAATTATCTCCCTGGACGAGGCAGATTCCTTTCTGATTAGAAATTTTGCTTCTCAAGTAATTTTTAAAATTATAAGTGAATGTCTGAAATGGCAGATATAAATTCTACTCACTGGAAAGGTTAAAAACACCGTTTTAAAATAATACATTGCCATTCTGGTTTATATACAAGTATCTAACTAAGTTACGTTGCTTAGCATATGTCAGTCTCTGAGGAAGACCATGTCATGTAATAGAAATGACAAGATTTGAAGTCACCCATATTGGATTCAAATGCCAATTCAGTCACTCATGACCACGTGTGACTTTGGACATTTTAGTTGAACTCTCTATGAGCCTAAGCTTGCTCCACTTCCTACAAACAAACAAAAACAAAGCATTTGTGGGGATTGAACAAAATAGCATTTATAAAGTGTATAGCACATGGCTTTGCAAGTAATAGGCACTCAAAATGCTAGATGCCTCCTACCTTTGGCTTCTTTCTCCTCAGAGTCTAACCAATCCTTCAGGTGCCAACAAAATCAAGCCTTGATAACTGTGTGAACCTGCTAAAGATGAGATCTGGGTTGTGACAACCCATGAAGGCAGCGCCTTCTGTGGGCTCACCCTGATGCATCAGCTGGCCTGCCTTCTTATGCACGTCTGTTCTTCACTGCTTCACACCCATATGCAGAAATGTGCACCCACGCCTAGCAACACTCAGGCACCATTGGGAATAATATATATTTGGTTTAAAGAAACTCTCATAGGCCCTGCCATTTCGCACAAAACACATTAAAGACAGAGAATAAAAGTAGTATCGACCTCAATCTTAGAGAACACGAATGATCACTTGCTTTCTGTCAGGTTCTCTACTTAGTTTTATACTGATTATTTCATTTAATCTCTACAGCCACCTTTGACCTAGAAACTGTTATTATTATGTTCCTCTCATACACTGGAAGACTGAGGTCCATATCAAATGCCCTTGACTTGGGAGGATAATTGACAATAATTTTCAACTATGATTGTATTTACTAGGTGTATGCTATTAGTGCATTACTTATAGAAGTCACTTTTATTAAGTGAAGACTGAATGAATACATTAAAATGACCTTTTACAGCTGATATTGAATAATATGAGCAGAAAATAAAACTATTTCAATGTTGCCTCTGTTTGATTGCCAGCAGCGCCTGTGGACTTCCAGGTTGTGGTGATACCTTCTTACCTTTCCCCAAACTTCATGGTCAAAAGTCCATTTAAATATGAAAAAGGTATAAAGTGACAATGGCGCTGGAAACAAGAAGTATCCATCAGCAGTTTTCCAACCTGTACAAGATTTATTACTAACTAGCCATTAGAGCGGTTAGCTTAGCAAGGGTCATACCATTCCATCCTTAGGCTTTGAAAAGCTACAGGGCAAATAGGAATAAAGTAGGAAAATGTTTATCCACTGTTTCCACTTGTGCCAAAAGTCTGGTCCATCTGTCAGAAAGCCAGCACATACCTCTCCTACTGGGAGAGAACTCTACTGGGGGCAGCTGGAGTCACTCTTCCCTCCTCCGTTTCCCCCACTCCTCTCAACATCACCTCTTTTCCTGAATCAATTTCAGGCGATACAATTTTTAGCATCAGTCAGGAGTGAAATAGGACCAGTAATGGTCCATTGTTAATAGTATGTGAAGTCCCTGAAAGAAAGAAAAGGATCTTGAAGATTGTTGTTTTTGGGCTAAGGAAACCACGTGCTCCAAAATGACCAGGAATCCATTCATTCATTAAGCATTACTGAGACCCTCTTCCGTGCAAGACTCTCTCACTGGGGACACAGCTGAGGACAAGGCTCTGCCCTCACAGAGCTTGTATTCTGGTGAGGGGGAGGCTGACAACACAGACAACTTAAAAAGCCAAAGTGACAAGAACTATCCAGAGAGTGAACAGAGGGTGATGGAATAGAATGGAAAAATCACTTCTCTAGATGGTGATGGGCTGGAGGTGCACTTTAACTAGAGGTCCCAATATCACGAAGAAGCCAGTTAGGAGAAGATCCAACGAGTGGCATTCCAAGTAGAGGGGGCGGTGAAAGCAAAGGCCTCAGCTGCAATGAGCTCATCGTGTTTGAGGAAATGCACAGGCCCAAGTGGATGGAGCTTTGAGGGGTAAGAGCTTCAAAGAGAGCAGTTCCAGATGAGGCTGAAGAGGCAGGCGAGGCCAGAGCCTGTATGCTGGAGGAACCAGAGCAAGGAGTCTGAACTTCATTCTAAGGCCAACGGGAAAGTGCTGAAGGGTCTTCAACAGACAAGTTGCAAAATCCATTTTAAAGATCATCTGTCTGCTGTGTGAAAATGGATGGTAAGGGAGTGAGACAGAGAGCTGGAAGACCAGTGAGGAGGCCACTGCAGTGGCCCAGGGGCACAGTGATGGCGCCTTGCATAGGGGGGCTGTGGTGGAGTGGGGAGATGTGACAGGGTTGTGCCATGTCTGAAAGTAGAGTCAGCGGGACGTGTTGGTGGATTAGCTGTGGAAGGTGAAAGAGGAAGGAGGAAACAAGGAAATCTAATCAAGTGTTAGTCGTGATTAAAGTGACATTATATTCAGGGAGCCAGATGATGGTAGCAGTAGGAAATCTTCCTTCATTCTAATATCTAGGAGACTAGCGTGTGCATGTGCGTGTGTGTGTGTGTGTGTGTGTGTGTGTGTACAGTTATCACTATGGAGAAAATGTTATTATTTGTGAATGGTGTGTGAATTAGTCAATTTCTGTTTCTTACAACAGAAATGCCTGAAACTGGGTAATCTATAAGAAACAATATTTATTGCTTACAGTTTTGGAGGCTGGGAATTCCAAAGTCCAGGGAACACCTCTGGTGAGGGCCTTCTTTGGTAGTGACTTCTGCAATGCAGGGTGTCACATGGGGAGAATGGCAGAAGCAGAGAGAGAGAGCTCCTCATGTGCTCTCCTTTTAGCCTCAGAACCACACCCATGACCACCACTAAACCATCAGCTTACTATTCCATTTACTAGGGCACGGTCCTCACAATCTAATCACCCCTTCAAGGCCCTACCTTCAATTACCGTAATAGGATTTCCCACCCTCTTAACACTGTCACAGTGGGGGTTAAATTTCTGATACATGAACTTTGGGGGACACAAATCAATCTGCAGGAGTAGGTATACATGCATATCTGGGTCAGTCTACGATGCTGTGTAAAGTATATCTAATTGAATTTTTCCTTTTTTCATAAAATTGTACTAAGGCTCAAAGCTGAGGACAAAGTTTAGAGAAATCCCTCCCCCTTCATAGAAGCTGAAGGCTGTGAAGTGAGAACTTTCTGTACGATGCTGTGTAAAGTATATCTAATTGAATTTTTCCTTTTTTCATAAAATTGTACTAAGGCTCAAAGCTGAGGGCAAAGTTTAGAGAAATCCCTCCCCCTTCATAGAAGCTGAAGGCTGTGAAGTGAGAACTTTCTCTGGGAGTGCACAGCTTCTGAACAGCAGCGATGCCTTCCCCCTGCCCTCACCACTCATAAACCCGAACTTTTCTGCCTTTCGGGGAAACTAGCATCTTGTTCTCAGCTGAGCAACTAATTAGGCAGAAGAAATTTTGAAGATAAATATTTTAAAACTCAATAGTTGTCTAAATACTAGAAATAATTAGGAATAAAATAGAAACAAAGAATTATATTCACATCAGGAAAACAAAGACAGCTAGAAATGACCCTTATAAGAAAGGCGTAGAACCTCTATTTTAAAAAATGAATACATAAACTTCATAAACGTAAGGCAGTATGTAATGAATCCAGTTTTATGAATTTCTGAACTCATTTACTACATATTCTATTGAGATCCTTTTTCAACTTAACATAAGGATTAAAAACATTTAATTTCAATCCTGAAAGGATTTCTTTTGCAATTTGACAAAATAATTTCAAAGTTCATCTGGAAAAATAAACAGTTGGAACTAGAGAAGAAGAGAAAGCACAGTTGTGGACGCTCCCTATGAGATGTTAGGTATAAAAAGAAGTGTTAAATAGAAAGCTGGACAGACTCTAGAATTCACAGATAAATTCATTGAGTACAATAGCCTTGAAACGGACACATAAATTTAACATTTCATAATGAAGCATCATAAGCCTGTGTAAGGGGTAAGTTTTGTTTTGTTTTACAGAAAAGTATTGGGAAAGTCAACCATTTCTTTTAGAAACAAAGTCTAGTTGTAGTCTTACCCATACCATACACTGAAATACTCATAAACGGTGGTGTGTTAAAGAGATGGATATAAAAACAACGTGAAACCACGCCAGGATTTTTTTAAGCCTACTAAAATAAAACATAGGCAAACACACCCTGATATTGGTTTGACGCAAAAAAAAAAAAAACCTAAAAATAATTGAAAAAAAAATCACACAGGAAAAAGAGAACTGACTATATAAAGCCATATATGTGGTTTTATATAGTCAGTTTATAATATCAAAACTAAAAAGGAAAAAGAGAACAGGAAAAACAGAACTGACTATATAAAGCCACGTGTGTGTGTGTGTGTGTGTGTGTGTGTGTGTGTGTGTGTATGAAACAAAAAGCAAGTGACAACTGTAACAGAACATTTTACAATGTATTTCCTGCATAACATAACATTTTTCTAATCAATTAGAAATACAGCTAATTAAAAAACAGGTAAAGGACACAAACAGACATTCATAAAAGAAGACAAAAGACTAATAAACATTTTTAAATATCCAACTTCAGCAGTAATAAAAATACAGGTTAAACAATAATATAATGCCATTTCTATCTCTGAGATTTATTAATATTAAAATGTTTATAATCCCCAGAGACGTGGAAGTGTTGATTGTACTCTCACACGTAGCTACTGGCCTGTACTTGGCACATTCTGGAAAGGTTTTGGTGATACAAAATTGAAAGCCTTAAAAGTTTCTTATGCCACATCCCCACCTACCACCCCAAGTTATTGAGATGGTCATTTAGCATCACCAACTTTAAACATATTTCCAGCTAAATTCTTGCAGTTTGGCTGTGTACTGTAGAACTTTTGAGTTTTTATAAATCGTTTGACCATTTCTTGGAGTCGGCTCCACATTACTTTTAAAGGTAACATTGGCCCTTCCTTGGTTTTCCTCTGAGAGTTGGGGCTATCTTCTGACCATCCATATTTTATCTTTTATCAAAGGGTGTTAATTCAACCTAGGGTCTTCTCTTTACCAGCCAGGGAATCTTTGGATCCTCATTCCTTCAAAATACACATACTCAGGTAAAAAATCCCTTGTGTCCCCCATGGGCCTTTGATCCAATCTGTAATGGGGAATTAGAGTAAAATTCCTAGAGCAGTGGGTCTCAAATTACAGCATGAGTTGGATTCACCTGAAAGAGCTGATAAAACAGATTGCTGGCCCCCACCCTCAGAGTTTCCAATTCCATAGATCTGAGATAGGACTTGAAAATTCACATTTCTAATAAGCTCCCAGGTGATGCTGATGCTGTTGGGGAACCACTGGCCTAGAGGAAATTATTTCCAAAGTGAAAGGAAAAGAATTTAGGAACTTATCATAAGTAGTCATTTGATGGGATTTTTTTGGAAGAGGTGAGGTGGGAGGCAAAAGATTGAGGTAAAAAAACGAAACTATGATAGAATGATTTGGATCAGATTTTGACTAGCATGTGAGAGATATCTGAATGCCATCTTACTACCTCAGCCAGACTCTGACAGTCATTTACTACTTTTAAATGTGACATCACTTGATGGTTTCCCAGCTAGACTTTATTTTTCTCAAGAGCAAGTCCCCCTCTCAAACTTTCCTTGAATTCTCCATAGTTATTTGTTCAAACAAATGATCAATATAGATTTATTAATTGAACTGAACTCATAAAACAAACAAACCCTGAGAAGAAAGCTCATATAAAAAGTTCTGGGGCGGGCCGGCCAGGTTGCGCACTGGAGAGTGTGCCACTTGGGAGTGTGGCGGCGCTCCCGCCGAGGGTTCGGATCCCATGCGGAGACCGGTTCCCGCTCACTGGCTGAGCGCGGTGAGGGCACAACACCGAGGGTGTTGTGATGATCCCATTACCGGTCAGTAAAAAAGACAAAAAGGAAAAAAAAAAAAAAAGTTCTGGGCCCACAACCACAGCTACATTTAGGATTTAGTGCTTATGTAGCACTAAATGGTTGAGGAATGTCACTAAATCCCTATCCCCATCACCCCTCTCGTAGCTGAGGATAAGCTGAGTAAACTTTGAGGTTGAAGATATTAATGACCGTAAAGCTGCTCTGAGAGTCTCTGGATGGACTCTGCCTTGGATGCCAGTAATAATGGTAGATAATCATGGGATGAAGATGGTATTATTTAGTTCATCCAGGTCCTTAATGGAATTTCGGGGAAACAGGGAAGCGGGGTATGGGAGGGCCAGGGGTGAGGGATGCAAATAAAGGAATTAGCTCTTACTGGAAAACGATTTTTAGAAGCCAGCATTTCTCATGTATCTCCCTCAGAGGTTTCCTTTTATTTAGGAGAGTTTTCTTGGAATAAGTTGTTGAGGTTGGGTATTGAATGTTCTTTGTCTTGTTCTTTTTTTATGTATTTATGTGGTTATATATGTATTTACTTTTACCCCAGAGGTATTGGGCAATATCCTATTTTTCCCTGATGAACTTGAGATTTTGGTGCTTTTTCCAGTTACAATAATAATGACGGCTGACTTGTTTATAGCACTTACTAATCTCCAGGCGCTATGCTAAGTATTTTACAAGTATTAATTCGTTTAATTCATAATGGTTCTATTAGGAGGACACTTTTATGACCCATTTTATAGTTAAGGAATCCGAACACAGCAAGATGAGACAAAGTATCACGTCCAAGGTCAGGGCCAGAAGTGATAGAACATCAGTTGGGCCCTCACAACTGTGCTGAGCTTGGGCGTAAAGTGGTGACGCTGAGCTGCAGTGGAGTACCAGGGAGTCACAGGCTGTCACATCAAACTACCCCCACGAAATTCTGGTTTGATTTATAGACCTCCCTGAGCCATAGCCATATATATATAAGAATCTTAATTACTTCACAGGCTTAACAAAGTAACATGATCATGGATGAGATGCCACCTACAATAGTTCCCTGAGCATGGTGCGTACTCAGGACATCCAAGTTTCTGTCCTTAACGACAAGAAATGCTCAGAGAAAAAGAGAGCATGTTTTCTCTGGTACCCATGTGTCTATGGGTTTCATCGCATTCTTAGAGACACTGTGGCCGGATGAGAAAAGCTCTCACGTCCCAGGGCATTGCATGTTTGGAGGAGCTGTCACTCACACTCATACACGTTTTTTTTTTTTTTTAGTTTTAAAATTTAATTGTACATATTGTGGGGTACATTGTGCTGTTTCAATACATGCATATATAGTACAATGACGATTCACTTAGGGCAGATAGCATATCCATCACCTAAACATTTATCTTTTCTTTGTGGTGATTACAGTCAAGTTCCTCTTCTCTAGCTATTTAGAAACACACAAGATAATATTGTTGGCTCATCGTACCACATTTCATCTTACTGTACTGGCTGGTGAATCTGTCGTTCTCCCCCTCTAGGCTTGAAGCTCTGTGCCACCAGGCTGTGTTCACAGAGCATGGAGCCTGCCTCCGAGCAGGTGGTCGACGAAGATGTTCAGATGAAGAGAAGGTTGGGTTTCCTTTGCTCTGCTGTCTCGTTCACACCATCATCACACCCCTGATCCTGTTGATAACTCCCTTCATCGGTTTGACTTAATTAATACTCTATTACCTCCATCCTTGCCTAGTAAGAAAAACATCCCCGTGTATCAAAACCTTTAGAGAGTTCAAAAGAATTTATAATAATGACAAACAATGAAAGTGGAGCAGTCAAAAGAAAGCGGTCGTTTTTCCTCCTTAACTTAATTAATTAATTTACTTTTTACCATTCACTTGCTTCCCTTGAAGCCTCTGACATGCACAGAACCCTGGTCTCTAGCCTCACAGCCCAGGAAGCCACACATCATGTGCTCTGGATCTCACGGACTGCCCAGCAGCAGGGCAGGAGTGGAAAAGCAATGGTTTCAGGGTACAACAAACTCAGGCCCTGTTCCCAGCACGACCACTCTCCAGATATGTGAATTTGTGCATGATGCTGCCTCTCAGGGTCTCCATTTTCCCCTCTCTGAGATATGGACAGTAACATGGAGTGGTTATGAGGACTCAGTGAAGTTAATATCTGTCGAGCGTCCAGCCAAGGGCCAATGGTTGCTGACACCAACTTCTTTCCTCTGCTGTTATCTCGGGGGATTTTAGTCTGGGAATTTTATAGCACCTTGATGCTATAAAATGATGAACCTGGGCTGCAGTGGACCTTTGCACACTCAGAAATTCATGCAAGGTTGGGGAGGAACTTTATTTTTAGGGAAAGTATCTGTGTTAGTTTCCTCAAGCTGCCTTAACAGAGTACCACAAACTGGGTAGCGTAAACAACAGAAATTTATTGTCTCGTGGGTCCTGGAAGCAAGGCTGTGAGGGTGAATCCATTCTATGCCTCTCTCCTAACTTCTGGTAGCACCAGACATTTTTTGGCTTATAAATGGCATTCTCCCTGTGTCTTCTATGCACAAGTCTGCCTCTGTGTCTAAAATTCCCCTTTATAGAAGGACATCAGTTATACCGGAGTAAGACCCACCCTAATGACCTCATAATAACTTAATCATCTGTAAAGACCTTATTTCTGAATAAGATCACATTTACAGGAACTGGGGTTAGAATTCCAACATATCATTTTTGGGGAAAATATTTAACCCATAACAGCATTCATAGGTTTCATTGGATTGATTCTTAAAGAAGTCTTTGTCCCTTCCAAAGATTAAGAGATAGTGACTGTAAAATCTTCTTTATGGCTTGTCTTATACCAACCTAACCAGCAAGTCTGTAGGCTTGAGATGGGCCAAGGTATGTCCTGAGTGCCAAATCATGGAGAAACACCAGTGATCCTGATGGGTTGTTTAGGCATGTGCTAATGGGCACAGAGTACAAAATGTCTCTTTCCACACCAGACTTGATTCTAGTTGGCAACCATTGCTGTTTCATTAAAATCCTGATGGCTACATTATGAATTTCTTGAGTCCCACTCTCATAAAGTTTCCAATCCAGTTGGTGAGACATTTTTTTTTTCAAATAATACAAATGAATGTGTAATTGTAAACTCCTGATGGCTACATTATGAATTTCTTGAGTCCCACTCTCATAAAGTTTCCAATCCAGTTGGAGAGACATTTTTTTTTCAAATAATACAAATGAATGTGTAATTGTAAATTGAGATTAGTACTAGAATAGAAAGAAACACAATTCTATAAAATCCATCTAATTAAGGGATTTGACTTGGCCTGGTTTGGTCAAGGAAGGCTTTACTTAGGAAATGATACTTCATCTGAAACTTAAAAGATGAATTAAAGTGCACTTAAGAAGAAGATTACTTCAGGCAGAGAAATAACATGTACAAATGCCCTATGGTAGAAGGGAACACAGTGCACTGGAGGAACTAAAAGAAAACTAGTGAGGCTGGAGCAGAGAGGTGAGGGAGGGAGATGACAGAATGGTGTGACATGAAGCTGAAGGGCATTTGGGCATTGTGAAGAATTTAGGAACTTATCATAAGAGAAATAGGAAACTGCTGAAAGGCTTCTTCATCTTACTCAACTGTATGTCCATCCATGCTCTTAGCCCCTACCTCTTGACTCCTTGAAATTCTTAGCCTTGGCACAGAAGGCGGGAGCAAGCACTGCTGTGATTGGGAAGGCCCAGGAAACAAAAGCCCTGGGCAGCCTCCCCTGCACCTGCACAGAGGGCAGGAGTGAACACCACCGCAACTGGTGAGGCGCAGGTAGGAAAAGTCCCAGGCAGTCTCCCCCAACCCCAGCCCACACAAAAGGCAGGACACAGCACTGGCAGCCTCAACCGAGGAAGCCCAGGCTGGAAAAGCCCTGGACAGCCCTTCCATCACCTACACAGAAGGCAGGAGCCAGTGCCACCCACCACAACTAAGTAGGGAAAAGCTCCACCCTTCCACCCGCTTGTACAGAAGGCGGGAGCAAGTCCTACTGTGACTGGGGAGACCATGCACAGCTTCCATGGAGGTGGTCCACAGCAGCCACCACCACAGCTTCTACCACTGCAAGGACAGATTGCCACCACAATAGCAGCCAGCACCACTGTGCAGGTGGCCCACTGCATATTTGACTGTGTTGACACAAGGAAAGCCACCAGAGGAGCCTGGAAAAGAGGAAGTAGTCTTTCTCTTCAAAATCCACTCCAGAATAATTGTTGATCCAAGATGACCTGAAATCAACATAGAGATACCAGATGACCAGATATCAACATAGATATCTCACAGAATATTTCTTCTTACTAGAAATATGAAACAACAACAAGAAAATATGACACCACTAAAGGAATACAGTAATTCTGAACTATTAGACCCTTCAGAACAGGAAGCACTTGAAATGACTAAAAAGGAATTCCAAGTAACAATCTTAAGGAAACTCGATGAGATAAGAGAAGACTCAGTTAGATAACACAATGAAACAAGAAAAGACATCCAGGATATGAAGAAGGAAATTTACAAATAATATTAATTTTTTTAATACCTTAAAAAGAATGTAGCAGTACTCCTGGAACTGGAGGATTCATTCAATGAAACAAAAACACAACCAACAGCATCACCTGAAGGCTAGAGCAAGCAGAAGAAAGAACCTCTGATCTCAAAGAGAGACATTTTGAAGAAACCCAGACTGACAAAATTAAAAAAAGGAAAAAAGAGTGTTAAAAAAGAAGAGAGTCTACGATAGCTAGCAGACAATCTTAAGAGTATGAACATCTGAATCTTGGGTGTTCCAGAAGGGGAGGAGAAAGGTAAATACATTGAAAATCTATTCAACAAAATAATAACAGAAAAATTCCCAGGAACAGGGAGAGACATAGACCTTCAGATCCAGGAAATTCAAAGATCCCCAAGCAGATTCAATCCAAAAAGATTCTCTCTAAGGCACATATAGTCAAACTGGCAAAGCTCAAAGACAAAGAATCCTAAAAGTAGCAAGAGAAAAGTGTCAAGTCACTTTTCAGGAAGACCCCATCAGAATAACAGCAGACTTCTTAACTGAAACTCTATAGGTGAGAAGAAAATGGGATGACATACTCAAAATACTAAAAGAAAAAAACTGCCCGCCAAGAATACTATAGCTGGTAAAGCTATTCTTCAGAAATGAGGGAGAAATGGTTTATTTCCCTGACAAATAAAAACAGCAGGAGTTTATCACCACCTGACCAGCCCTGCAAGGAATTCTCTAGGGAGTCCTGCATCTGGAGTCCAAAAAACAATAATCATTACCACGAATGCACAAGAAAGAACAAAACCTACTGGCAAAACACAAATGCAAATGAGAAAGAAAAAAGAAACTAAATCTTAGCACCTGTAAAAGCAACAAACACCAAAGACAAATAATGAAAGGGGAAGAAAGGAAGAAAAGATATTTAAAACACCTGATCAAAAAGTGATAAAATGCCAGGCAGCAAGACAGTAGCTCTCAGTAACAACCCTAAATGCAAGTGGATTAAGCTCCCCACTCAAAATATTCAGACTGATGGACTGGATTAAAAAGCTAGCCCCAACTATATGCTGTTTTCTAGAGACTCACCTCACCTGTAAAGACTAATAATGAAAGGATGGAAAAAAGAAATACAATGCAAATAAAAACCAAGAATAAGCAGGAGTAACTATTCTTATATCAGATAAAATAGACTTTAAAACAAACACCATAAAAAGAGACAAAGGCCATAATGATAAAGGGATCTATCCAGCAAAAAAACATAACAATCACAAAAATATATGCACCCAACACCGGAGCACCCAGATATATAAAGCAAACACTATCGGACCTAAAGAAAGCAATAGATCCCAATATGATAATAATGAGGAACCTGAGCACCCCTCTCTCAGCTAAACAGATTATCTAGGCAACAAATCAAGAGAGACACATGATTTAAACTACACTTTGGACCAATTGGACCTGGCAGATATCTACAGAACATTTCATCCAACAGCTATAGAATATATACTCTTCTCATCAGCACATGGGACATTCTCTAGGATAGGCCACATGTTAGACCACAAATCAAGTCTCAACTAATCAAAAAAAAATTAAAATCCTCTCAAGTATCTTTTCAGACCACAATGGATAAATACTAGAAATTAATAACAAGTAAAACTCAGGACACTATACAAATACATGGAAATTAAACAACAAGCTCCTGAATAACTTATGGTGCAAGAAGAAATTAAAAAGGAAATAAGAAATTTCTTAAAACCAATGAAAATAAAGACAAATTACATCAAAACCTGTGGTATGCTACAAGAGCTGTACTAAGAAGGAAGTATATAGCAGTAAATGCTTACATCAAAAAAATAGAAAGATTTCAAAAAACCTACCTAAAATTATGCCTCAAAGAGCTAGAAAAACAATAACAATCTAATCCCAAAGTTAGAAGATGGAAAGAAATAATTAATATCACAGCAGAGCTAAACGATATAGAGATCCAAGAAACAATACAAAAGATCAATGAAACAAAAAGTTGGATTTCTGAGAAGATAAACAAAATAGACAAACCATTAGCTAGGTTACAAAAAAAAAAAAAAAAAGAAGAAGAGAGAAGACTCAAATAAAAAAAATCAGAAGGGAAAGGGGAGACATTACAACTGATACCAGAAACACAAAGAATCATTAGAGACTATTATAAACAATTGTATGACAATAAATTTGAAAATCTGGAAGATATGCATAAGTTTCTAGACACATATAAATTACCAAGACTGAACCAAGAAGAGATAGAAAACCTGAACAGATC
>NW_007733312.1:43724-47941 GCF_000696425.1 Galeopterus variegatus | reverse complement strand
AAGTTGGATTTCTGAGAAGATAAACAAAATAGACAAACCATTAGCTAGGTTACCAAAAAAAAAAAAAAAAAAAAGACAGAGAAAGAGAGAGAGAGAAAAGACTCAAATGACAAAAATTAGAAATGAAAAAGGAGACATTACAACTGATACCCCAGAAATACAAGAAATCATTAGAAACTATTACAAACAACTATATGCCAACAAATTTGAAAACCTGGAGGAAGTGGATAATTTTCTGGACACATAGAAACTACCAAATGGAACCAAGAAGAAATGGAAAACCTGAACAGATCAATAACAAGCAACAAGATTGAAGCAATAACCATCAGTCTCCCAAAAAAGAAAAGCCCAGGCTTTACTGCTGAATTCTTCCAAATCTTTAAAGAAGAATTAATATCAATTCCCTTCAAACTATTTCAAAAAATTGAAACAGGCTATTCTCCCAAACTCATTCTATGAGGTAAGCATCACCTTGATACCAAAACCAGACAAAGATACTACAAATAAAGAAAACCATAGGCCAATATCTCTGATGAACATAGATGCAAAAAATCCTCAATAAAATACTAGTAATCAGAATACAAGCAACAAATCAAAAAAATTACACACCATGATCAAGTGAATTCATCCCAGGTAAACAAGGATGGTTGAACATATGCAAGTCAACAAATGTGATACATTGACAAAAATCAAGGACAAAAATCATGTGACTATCTCAATAGATACAGAAAAAGCATTCAACAAAATTCAACATACTTCATGATAAAGGCTCTCAGCAAGTAGGTATAGAAGAAAAGGATCTCAATACAATAAAAGCCATATGTGACAAACCCAATGCCAGTATCATCCAGGAAAAAGACATGGATGCCCACTCTCACCACTCCTATTTAATATAGTATTAGAAGTACTAGCCAGAACGATCAGGCAAGAGGAAGAAATAAAGGACATCCATCTTGGAAAAGATGAAGTCAAACTCTCCCTGTTTGCAGATGACACGATCCTATGTATAGAAAAATCTAAAAACTCTACCAAAAAAACTTTAGAGCTGATAAATAATTTGAGTAATGTTGCAGGATACAAAATCAACACCCAAAAATCAGTAGCATTTTTATTCTCCAAATACAAACTAGCAGAAAAAGAAGTGAAGAAACTAAGCCCATTTACAACAGTAACCAAAAAAAATTAAAATACCTAGGAATAAATCTAACCAAGGAGGTGAAAGATCTCTACAAAAACAGCTACAAATCACCACTGAAAGAAATTAAAGAATACACAAAAAGGTGGAAAGACATTCAATGCTCTTGGATTGGAAAAATCAACTCTGTGAAAATGTACTTACTACCCAAAACAATCTACAGATTCAACACAATCCCCATCAAAATACCAATGACATTCTTCACATAAATAGAAAAAAACTATCCTAATATTCATATGAAACAAAAAAAGACCTGAAGAGCCAAAGCAATCCTGAGCAGAAAAAGTAAAGCCAGAGGAATAATGCTACCTGACTTCAAATTATACTACAAAACTATAGTAACCAAAACAGCATGGTAATGGCATAAAAATAGACAGACCAATGGAACAGAAAAGAAAACCCAGAAATCAACCCAAATACTTACAACCAACTGATATTTGACAAAGGCAACAAGAACATAATGGGGAAAAGACTGCCTCTTCCATAAATGGTGCTGGAAAAATTGAACATCCATATGCAGAAGAATGAAACTAGACCTGCACTTCTTGCCATATACCAGAATCAACACAAAATGAATTAAAGACTTAAATATAAGACCCAAAACTATAAAACCACTAAAGGAAAACATAGAGGAAACACTTCAGGAAGTAGGACTGGGCAAAGTCTTTATGAATAAGAACCCAAAAGCACAAGAAACAAAAGAAAAAATAAAAATAAATGGAATTATATCAACTAAAAAGCTTCTGCACAGAAAAGGAAACAGCAGAGTGAAAAGACAGCCTAGAGAATGGGAGCAAAATTTGCAAACTGTACATCAGACAAGGGATTAATATTCAGAATATACAAGGAAATCAAACAACTTAACAAAAAAAAAACCCAACAAATAACCTAATTAAAAAATGGGCAAAGGAGTTTAATAGACATTTTTCAAAAGAAGACACACAAATGGCCAATAGGTATTTGAAAAAATGCTCAACATCGCAAAAACCCAACAAATAACCTAATTAAAAAATGGGCAAAGGAGTTTAATAGACATTTTTCAAAGGAAGACACACAAATGGCCAATAGGTATTTGAAAAAATGCTCAACATCGCTAATCTTCAGATAAATACAAATTAAAACCATATTGAGATATCATCTCACCCCAGTTAGCCTGGCTATCATCAAAAAGACTGAGAATGACAAACGCTGATGAGTGTGGAGAAAGGAAAACTCTCCTACACTGTTGGTACTATAAATTTACTGGGACTGTAAATTAGTACAACCATGGAAAACAGTATGGAGGTTTCTCAAACAACTATAGATAGATCTACCATATGATTCAGAAATCCCATTTCTGGGTATATATCCAAAGGAATGGAAATCATCATTTCAAAAGGATACCTGCACTCCCATGTTCATCACAGCTCTATTCATAATAGCCACAATACAGAACCAACCTAAATGCCCATTGACAGATGACTGGATAAGGAAAATGTGGTATATATAAATAACAGAATACTACTCAGCCATAAAAAAGAATGAAATTTTGCCATTTGCAGCAACATGGATGAGCTTGGAGATAATTATGTTGAGTGAAATAAGCCAGGCACAGAGGGAAAAATACCACATGTCCACACTCATAAGTGGGAGCTAAGAGAGAAAGAAGGAAGGAAAGAAAAGAACATAGTGATGTGTTGGACTTGCAGAGGGAGAGAACAGTCCTAGGGTTGCCAGGAGTGAGGGGGTGGGAGGAGGAGGGGGGTTAGGAAGAGGTTGGATCTGGGACACAGGAAGCAATTTCAATTTGAGCTGGTGGGCATGCCGACAGTATTGATCTGATCATCACATCTTGGGCACAGGTGCTGACAGTCAGCTCTGTGCCCCATGAATATGTATAATCAATAAAAATTAAATAAAATAAAAAGAAATTCTTAGTCTTGATGTTTTAGAGATACTACTGTACTCTGACACATTCCCATTACTCTGTTCTTTTCCAATATTATTTTTCTCTTAATGTCTGCTCCTTAAATGTTGCTTTCCACTTTCTCCCTGACTGTTCTCATCTCCTTGTGTGATTTTGGCCACTGCCCTTATGCAGACGCCTCCAAAACCTTTTCCCTGAACTGCAGCTGCCTTTTTCCATCTGCTTCCAAATTAAATAATGCTCAATTTTCGTCACATGAGTATCTACATAATCTGCCTAAGCCCTATTTTGTAACTCTATGAGTGACTAGTTTTTAGAGGATGTTATTGAATCCATACCATTTGGGCTGTTAGCACAGATTTGCTACAGGGCAGAGAGGAATGAGTCAAGTCTGCAGAGACTTGAACAGTGATTGGTGAGGGGCTCTCAGCAAGGTCTCTCCAGTCATCCGTGGAAACAGCTGACAGATAGTTTGCCCTTGAGATCTCTCCTGACATATGAAACACATGCTTTGAGTTTGCTGAGGTTTCCACTCATCTTCCCTGGGGGACCCTGACTCAGGGTTACAATCACGCTCTGCTTACGTCCATGTGGGCATAGAGCATTGCCCTAGCTGGGACAGTGTGGGAAGAAGCCCGCCGATTACTGCATTTGAAGGTCACTGTGGCCAGGTCTACGTGAGCACTGAAAACCAGACTTCATTGAAAGTCCTGGCAGGTTGATTCTCAGGTAGGGATTCTTCTAAGGATCTACCATAGAAGAGGAGGAATAGAGGAAGAGAAGGGGAGAGAGAGGGAAGAAAGGTGGGAAGGAAAAGATCCAGACTTTAGGATTTACTTTCACACACAGATGTGGTTTGTTTGATTCTCACCGACAGCCTGGGAAGGTAGGTATTTTTTGTTTTTATAACCTTATTTGTATAGGCTTAAAACCACAAAATGAGTCTTCCAGAAAAAACAAACAAACAAAGGAAAACTAGCAATTTGTCCCACAAGTTGGGAGTCAGTTATTTGTCTCTTCTTTGTATTTCATGTTCTTTCAATTATACCACAAAGCCTAGATCATTGATTTGTTGAACTAACCAGAAATTTTGCATCAAACCAGGTCTATCACTTT
>NW_007733312.1:0-43158 GCF_000696425.1 Galeopterus variegatus | reverse complement strand
ATGTTCTTTCAATTATACCACAAAGCCTAGATCATTGATTTGTTGAACTAACCAGAAATTTTGCATCAAACCAGGTCTATCACTTTCTTAAAGACTCAGCTTCTGTTGGGTTCTCTGGGCTCTTTCCTGGAGACACCTCATCCTGAACCACATATAAGTTGAACCAAACTCAGCCAGAAACCCAAACCACATGGTTGACAGTTTATACCTGCAAGCCCGGATCCATCAGTTCAACTGAGACAACTCCTTCTGTCCTATCACCTACATTTCTGTTTTATTACAATTTTTTCTGACTGCTGATCTAGGTTTTTCCTCCTGATTGGACTCAGCTTATACTCTTTGACACTTGAACTTGTTTTTCACTGGCTTTAACCCAGTACTAATTAAGGTTTTGCCTCGGGGGCCATTCTTTGGTCTTAGCAGACTGACTTCAGATCTTTGAATGTTTCATGATCCTACCTGAAAGCAAGGTCCTCATCCTTGTGTACCTGACTGATACCCCAGATGCCTCAGTGCTGAAGCCCTCCAGGGAAGCAGAGAGTTCGGGGAGGACTAAGTACAGGAGAATCTGATAAGAAGAATGACCTTTGGAAACTTCCAACAATGGCTTCCGTAAGTAGGTCGTACCTATCCCATAGCAGAAATGTTATGTTAAGGAACTGAAGGGAAGTTTGTCCAGCAGGACCTATCTGCTCTAGTCATTGTTATGGACTATATTGGGCAAGTGCTCATTCAACCAAACCCCAGTATGTAGAGTGAATTCCTCTCTGTTCAACTCAATTAGTCATTCTATCTCTGGGGACTCCAAAAGGTTTTGTGCAAACCTCTATTAGCATATTCAATAGTCACTCCCCCAAAGTGAATTTTCGTGTTGGGTAATTCCAATATAGGTGTCTCTGCTTCTGGATTTTTTCCCCTTAATCTCCAGAATGTTGCCTCCATTATCTGTGCACTGTGAATTTTTGGAGAGTTCACATTCTCATAGTCACCTCCAGCTGTGATTTCCAGACACTGCCAAATTATTCTCTGCTCTATACTTGCTGTTATTCCTTAGTATCCACATCGTGGCACTGATTGAAACATGCATACAGCCCCTTTGCATTATTTCTACAAACAAACAAGTTATTCAACGTCATTATTGCAGTTTTAGGCAGGTGAGAGGAGTTTATAGACAGCGCAGCAAGCACTCTAAGATTGGACATGAAAACTTAAAAGTCTCTTGGAAATTACCCACATGTTGCTTGGCCATCTCTTTCAACAATCTTCTTTCTTTCCTGCTTTCTCTGTTTCCCATATTCCTGTGCTTTTCTAACTGAGAGAAGTTGAGCTCTTTCTTTTATTTCCTGTCCTTTCCTAACCCATACTTTCAGTGACTCAGCTGCTATCCCAAGTGGTTTGTCAAGGCATTTTGCTAAATTAAGGCAGTTGTTTCCATAAGAGCTGGTAGCTAGTGTTATATATTATTTTTAACAGAAGATAAACACAAAGGGATTTATTGTTACTAGAGGAGGCATACTCCCAAATGGATGTAAATATAAATCTTTCACCCAACTCGGCAAGGCATTGATGTCTCCTGAGCAGAACATCTGCATAAGTCATTCTGTGTGTTCAGGCACTATGAGAAGGAGTGGCATGGGGCACACGAGCAGCCCCAGGACATGCCCCTGGCACAGACTCTGGGCTGCTTTCTGTATGACAGTCTCACATCTTCTGGGGCTTCAGTGAAGAACAGGAAAATTCCTAAGCAGTCGAAACTGCAATGCCATCCTGTCCCCTAAATATCAGGCAAGGAGGTATATAAATTTATTTGCCTAATAAGTAAAACCAAGAGAACCAGTTAATAAGATGATCTTTTTTTTTTAACCTTCTACACCAACATTCGAGTCACCCTGTGTCTCTGAAAACTCAGTGGAACCCAGCCAGAGGTAGAGGTGGTCACGAAGTTGGAGTATGAAAACAAAAAGCAGTGGACATTTTGTTTTGGTCATGGTAAGTCACAACAACATGCAGGCTTTAAAAGGCCTACATGTTTCTTCAGATACTCATCAGTTTATGCATTTAAGTGCTTAATTTTTCTCCCTTGAGTGTCTTGAGAAACCTGATCTTTATGATGGATGAGGGGCTGTTACATCTTTCTGCATTATGAGTATTTCCAAGTCTACCCCACTAGCTATTCTGTGTGACTTTAAATACCAATAAATGTAGATTAAATGAGGGAATGAATAAACAAATGAATATGGGAAAGAGGGAAGAAGAAAAAGAGGGGAAGAAACAGAGAGAGGGAGATAGGGCAGATAGGCAGGAGAGAAAAAGAGAAAAAAATGATCTGGGTAATTCTTTTATTGAAAACAACATTATCTTTCTAGATAATCAATGTTACCCAATAGAAATGTGTTATTTAAGGAGGATACTCAACCTGTCAGTAATGAAAAGCAACAATTACCCTCAGGGTGACACTCCATATCATGAACCAGCTCAATATTTTTTATTAAGATCATTTGATTGACAACAGAAGTAGCTTTCCTGGTTAGATCTCGGAGAAAAAGTGTGAAACAAATATCAGTGTTTACTGCTCATTCAAGACCTGTGCTCATGTTTTATTTTTTGTGGGAAAGGGGAAAAAATGATTCTATATTATGTCACTTCCCATTTCCATGACAACACCCTCCCAAAGTTCTCACAGTACAGAAATATTGTTTTAAAAATTCATTGATCAAATACTATTTTATCTGAAACTAAACCAGAAAATATTTAAGAAAAAAAGCCAACGAGTGACTTTATCCTCACCATTCTTTTTCCTTTATTCTTTCCTTTCTTCAAAACCTTACCAATCAGCTTAAGGACAAAAGAACCACTGCCTAACCACAGGGTTTAATTCAAGGAAGACAGACATTTCAGCTTCCAAGTAAACCCCCAAAATAATGAGGTCAGTGATTCAACGAAGAAAAGAAAAATAATATTTTCATGGACAAAAGTTACCTCCTTATGCAGAATCACAGTTTTCAGTTTAAACTGCCCCCAACCTTGACAGTGGCCGAGAGGACTGATTTCCCGGGAGCTTCCAGAGACGAGCTGCTAGGCACATTCTCGGTCCCTGCTCCACAGCTGCACCCGGTGCCTCCACTCCTGCAGACAGGCCTGGACGAGTCTCGAACTCTCTGAGCTTAGCCCTGTTTGAGCTGAGACAGGAGCTAAGAGGCATGGTTGTGGGCTCCCCTCTTGGCCCACATCAGTCCTGAATTGTCATGTGTCTCTTTGGCTCCATCTTAGGCACATGTTAGGATAGATCAAAAGCAGTATTTAGAAGGTAGGAGGACAACTAAGGAGTACAGGTGGTCAAATCTCATAGAGGCATAGGACTGAGCTTTCATTTCTGAGCATTGGCGGTAACAACAGTTTGAGCTAGCAGCATTTCTGGAGCTTTTACTTTTGACTCGGTTATTTTGCCAAGAGTTTTACGTGCATCTTCCTCTCTAATGATCCTCATTTTGTAGGGCTGATTATCACTATTATCACCATCACACAGAAGAGGCAACCGAGGCTTACACAGGTTAATCAGTGTCCCCAAGCTGGGCAGGGGACACCCACCACAGAGCTATAGTATGGTTCGGTCTGTCTGCTTAATACGCCTGTGTTTTTAACTGGGATAAGCAATATTATGTATTTACTAAAGAGAGGTGTTTTTTTTTTAAAAAAAATCAGGTATGAACATATGAATTTATGACCTACAAAATTTAAAGTTTGCCCATTGTTTTTGGGGTTGTGCTCTGGCTTAGAATCCTGCACTCCGGCAGCCAAGTAGGGCCCCCCAGAGACACGGTCAGTCCAATTCAGAGCCCCTTCTCTGGTCCCTGCTGCCACCTCCCTCAGCTTCCCGTGTTTGCAGAATACAGTTTGTGCCTTTGTTTAAACCGCACCATCTGCCTTAAATGTCCTTCTCCTTTTCCACCAGCTCAAACCCCGCTTGTTCCTTACAAGCTTCCTTGACTGTCACCTTCACTCAGTACCTGAAAAACAGCAGGAGACCAAGAGTGGCCGCTGAGCTAAAGTGCAAAGCTGGCGTGGGTTTGGTGCATTCGATACTGGTCTGAGTGAGGTTACACTGCTTTGGGATGTCTTCGTGTTTGCCAAGCGAGGTCAGATGGTTCTGATTTTCCAACCCACTATGACTCTCCAAGAACAGAAGAGGATTCCTCTCTAGAACAGAGAAGGGCTGGGCTGCAAGAGCTGCCATTCCAGCTGCAAAAACTGCAATTACTTTATATTCCAGAGAAAATTTAACCATGAGGAAAGCTGGCATGTTCTTACACATAAATGGGGAAAGGTGGTAAAAATGTCCTTTAAGCCTTTGATCCCTCATGAAATTGTTTATATTCTGCGCCTCTTTCTGCAGCTTGGGTTTATTAAAATTACCTCACTGACAGCATACTGGGTTTCTACACCTTTTGTGAGGAAAAGTAATGAGGATATACATTCATTTGTTGTTGTTGTTCATGATGGTTATCATGTTACGCAGCGCTGACGCAGAAGTACAGTCCCTCCAAATCCCAGTGACTTAATCGAAGAACATTTACTGTCACTCACATGAGCGGCTGCTCTGCATGTCATCAGTCTGTTCGCTCAGTGTCCT
Source organism: Galeopterus variegatus (assembly GCF_000696425.1). Lineage (NCBI taxonomy): Eukaryota > Metazoa > Chordata > Mammalia > Dermoptera > Cynocephalidae > Galeopterus > Galeopterus variegatus. Next base: position 38,528 of record NW_007733312.1, on the reverse strand, counting down.
CATTCTGGGCACTAGGCTGAAGGAACAGCCCTGTCTTGAGACACACTGTCCTTGTGGCAGAGGGAAAAAAGCAAGAGAGCTGATGAAAACAAGCAGTTGCACCCCAAACTGCTACTTGGGGTAGGGCGTGCACACACTTACCACTGACTGCATCGCATCACACGGCCGAGCCTGATGGCAGTGGAGCCTGAGAGTTTATCCATCCCACTGCGGCACTGCCAGGCAAAGTGCAGAGGCTGGGGACATGGGATCCTCTCAAGAGACAGGTCAGTGAGTAACTGTTAATGGCTGTAGTCTGCATGGTTCTGTAGATCCCCTTATGATGTGTGTCATGTCTCCTGCTGATCATTATGACTGAATTGTCCCTCCCCACTCATATGTTTCATGTCCTCCCCCTCCAGTTCCTAAGAATGTGACTGACTGTATCTAGAAATAGACACTTTAGAGAGGTAATTAAGGTTAAATGGGTTAATTGGGGTAGGCCCTAATCCAATATAACTGGTGTCCCTCTAAGAAGTGGAGATTAGGAGACACACAGGCGCAGAGGAAAGACCATGAAGACACGGGGAGAAGACAGCCATCTACAAACCAAGGGGAGAGACCTTAGAACAAAACCAGCCCTACTGATACCTTGATCTCAAACCTCTAGCCTCCAGAATTGTGAGAAAATAAATTCTGTTATTTAAGTCACCCAGACTGTGGTACTTTGTTCTGGCAGGCCTAGCAAACTATACACTGAAGAATAAGTTAGCAAGATTTTATGACACTAATATTTCCACTCTTATTCAACTAACACCTGTAATAATAATAATCCCTAACAAATAGTAAGCATTCACTTTGTGTTGAGTACAGCATTAAGCATTTCACATACATGATCTGTTTTTTTCATTCAAGACAGTTCTGTGAGATAGGTACTATTATTTCCCATATTTTATATCTGAGAAAATATTTATAGGGCTTGGAGGTTTTGAGAAACTTACCTGTGTTGACCCGCATGTGCGGAGCTGCCATCTGATCCTGGTCATCTGATCTGAGATAGGTACTATTATTTCCCATATTTTATATCTGAGAAAATATTTATAGGGCTTGGAGGGTTTGAGAAACTTACCTGTGTTGACCCGCATGTGCGGAGCTGCCATCTGATCCTGGTCATCTGATTCCAGAACCGGCTTCCTGCTCCCATCATCAAGGGATGCTAGGGCATTTTGTATTCATTAAACTCGAGAAAGTTAAGGAAATATAAATGGTAGCAACCTACGATGCCTGTCTTGAGGAGTTCGCAATCCAGTTGACAAAACAAAAGGAGGAATAACTGCTCCTTCAGAGAATGAGATAAATGTCATGTAAAAGGCCCTGCCCAGAGTTGCTACTTACAACTCGGATGAGCAAAGTGATGGCTCAGTAATAAATGTTGCCGAGACACAGCTGGAAAGGCAGCATATTCCTTGGATAACAGACCCAAGTTTTTAAAAAGATGATAAAAGAAAACCATCTTTGTCAGACCCAGATGATTTGCAAATCTAAAGAAATGATGTATGATGAATAAATAAAATTAACTTCTCCTAAGTCCAAAGCCCAGCTGGATCAGAACGACAGCACCCAAAGATTATGGACTGTTGTACAACGAAGGGCATTGAGTGTCATGAGTTGGCCACGTCATTCATTGAGTACGCAGTCATTCCACAGACATCTGTAGGTGCTCCCCTGCATCTGGCACTGTGCTCAGGCCCAAGAGAGAATGACGGGTAGGTGGAAGGAAGTCACCACTCTCAAGGAGCTCTCAGTCCAGCAGGGAGAGAGAGATATAAGCAAGTCATGATAAAAGAATCTGATAGATGCTTTTATATGGGTCCGAATGCAGCACCTTGGTAAATGAAGAAAAAGTAAATAACTTTTTATAGGGTCGTGGGAGGAGGTTGCAACTGGAAGAAGGAGCTTGCTGGGCAGAGAAGCGAGATCATGACAATCTAGGAAGAAGGACCAGTGACTAAAGCTCCAACAGTAGGAAAAGGCTCTGCTCTGTTTGGAATGTTTAAAATATAGGCTTCAACATGGGCAGAGGCCTATGATGAGGATGGAAGACTGGATGGGGCTGGGCTTTGAAGGACGGCAGTCAATGCTGCCCAGTTTGGTCTTTCTCTTACATGGAACAACAGGGTGATGAAAAATTTCTAGAGTAATCGACATGACAACATTCTATTTTTTTGGAAGACAATTTTTGTGAACAATGTAAGGAAAAGACCAAAAGGTGGAGAGAACAGTTTTGGGAAGATCAGTTGAGTGGTGGTTGTCATTTTCCAAGGAAGAGAAGTTGAAACCTGACCTAATCAATTTCTACTAATAATCACATTAATGTAACAGGCGTGGTATCTCCACTGGCTGGCTCAAAGTGAAGTTTCGAGGTGGTTTTTGTTTTTGTTTTTGTTTTTGTTTTCCAATATCACCCAAGTTCAGGTACTGGTTCCGTCTACACTGTTCAATCCTTTCAGGTGTCCAGGGTTCAACTTTCTCTTTTCAGTCCCTTAAAATGTTCCAGGCCATTAAAAAGGAAGATAGTAGAGTTTAGATGGGCCGAGTGGAACCTCAGGATGAACACAGGTGACGCTCCTACTGGGTGCGCTGGGGTGAGGTGTGAGCAGCAAGCAGGGGAAGACGTTTGCTGGAGGCAACGAGAGAGACGAGGCTGGCAATGCTCCTTGGTGGGATGACGTGCAGGACAATGTTAAATGGCGATGGACAGCCTTTAGCACTGGCTTGGCTTCATCCACCATCTACTGTCCTGGATGGGCCATAATGGTCTTCCTGTGGGCAGAGGCCGGATCCTTTCTAAGTGTGTTCTCTGCTCTTCTCTGTGACTCTTCCAGGTGGTTCAGGAGGTCACCCTGACCTCTGTCCTCATCAGGTCCTCTATAATCTTATTGACTCCCCAGAAAACTGTCTTAATTTTTAATTTGTAAGCTGATTTTGTACTTTTATCCTTCAAATCGTTGCCTTTTGATTTTCAAAAATTATTCTCTCAAAAATCTTGGTTCTTATAAATTAACAGCTTTCAAAACTATCATCTTTTATGTGAACTGTTTTTACTTTGTGATCAAGGTAAATACTTCTATTCTCTCATTCCCCTTAAGCTAAAGGACAGTTTGCATCCCAAAGGACGGACACATATGATCAGACAGGTATGGGGCAGGGGGGAGCACATTAATTTATTTTCAAAATAAAATTTTATTATAATAAGTGTTTTAAAGTCTTACTGAAATATATGATATAATAAGAGAATAAAAATTACTAAAATTGACTCAAAAGAAACAGAGAAAAGAATAGGCTAACTAATAGCCATAAGAAAAAAAAATGAAAATATGTAGAGTACTAAACTATCTCACAATAAAGATGCCAAGTTTTATGCATGATGTCTTCAAGGATCATATATACTGCTTATAATTTTTTTTAAAAATTGCTCTGAAGTATTGGTTCTCCAAATATCTAGGAACAAGAATCACTTTGGGAGTTTATTAAACATATAGACACCTTTTTCCCCTCCCTCATGTTCTTTCTGAGATTTTGATGCAGTAATTATGGATAGGACCCAGGAATCTGAATTTTAAGCATTTGCTTGAAGAACCATGCTGTCCTTTGAGAAATCTGTTCTAAAGCCATGGTCTTTTTAAATATAAAGTTTATACGAAAATTCCAATAGGATGAGGAAAAAAATAGAAGTTTAGTTTATGTTTATTCTTTTCCTAATACAAGAAAGAAATTTCACTTTATTATTTTATGAAATAGATAATAAAGGTTTATTACAAAATATCAGCAATTTTTTATTACAAGGAAAATAATTTAAAGCTCCCTATAACCCTATCCTTAGTGTTCCTTTAATTTTTTTAAAAAAATTTATTGAAATATATTGATTGTACATGTTAATGGGGTACAGAGTTAAATTGCAGTACATATATACAATGTGTGGTGATCTAATCAGGGTAATTAGCATATTCTTCATTGCAAAACGTAATCATTTCTTTGTCATGTGAATATCTTGTCTTGTTTCTTATGGTCATTTGATAACATGCAATAAATTATAGATGCCTGGCTTGACTGTACATCGATAGGACTTATTTTTCCTACCTGGCTATAATTTGGTGTCCATTAACCAGCCTCTTCTCCCCTTTCCCACCTCGAGTAACCAGTCTTCTTCATAATTCTAATCTTTCCTTCTAACAGTTCAACTTATTACTGTAATTTATTTATTTATTTGTTTTCTTTTTTTTTTTTTTTTTTTAGCTCCCACATATGAGAGAAAACATGAGGTATTTCTCTTTCTGTGCCTGGCTTCATATAATTCTCTTCATATAATTCATCATCTGCTGTGAATGGCAGAATTTCATTATTTTTTATGACTGATTAGTATTCCATTGTATGTGTATGTGTGTGTATTTTTTTTTTTTTTTTTTTTTTTTTTTTTTTTTTAGCTCCCACATATGAGAGAAAACATGAGGTATTTCTCTTTCTGTGCCTGGCTTCATATAATTCTCTTCATATAATTCATCATCTGCTGTGAATGGCAGAATTTCATTATTTTTTATGACTGATTAGTATTCCATTGTATGTGTATGTGTGTGTATGTATGTGTGTGTATGTATGTATGTATCTCACCACTCCTATTTAACACAGTACTGGAAGTTCTAGCCACAGCAATTAGGCAAAAGGAAGGAATAAATGATATCCAAATTGGAAAAGAGGAAGTTAAATTGTCCCTGTTTGCACCTAACATGATCTTATATATAGGAAAACCTAAAGACTCCCCCCCCAAAAGCTGTTAGAACTGATAAACAAATTCAGTAAACTTGCAGATAGAAAAGCAATATACAAAAATTGGTAGCGTTTCTATGCACCAACAATGCACTAATAGAAAAAGAAATTAAGAAAGCAATCCCATTTACAATAGCTACCAAAAAAAATTAAAAATCTAGGAATAAACATAACCAAGGAGGTGAAAGATCTCTACAACGAAAACTACAAAACACTGATGAAAGAAATTGAAGAGGACACAAAAAAGTGTAAAGATATTCCACATTCCTGGATTGGTAGAATTAATGCTGTGAAAATGACCATACTATCAAAAATGATCTATGGATACAACACAATCACTATCAAAATAACAATAACATTCTTCACAGAAATGGAAAAAATAATCCTAACACTCATACAGAACAACAAAAGACCTTGAATAGCCAAAGCAGTGCTGAGCAAAATGAATAAAGCAGGAGGCATTACTCTACCTGACTTCAAAATATACTACAAACCTATAGTAACCAAAACAGCATGGTACTGGCATAAAAAAAGACATATGGACTAATGGAATAGAGAACCCCAGAAATAAATCTACATATTTACAGCCAACTGATCTTTGACAAAGTCGCCTAGAACATACATTGCAGAAGGGACATCCTCTTCAGCAAATGGTGCTGGAAAAACTGGGTATCCATGTATAGAAGAATGAAACTGACCCCTATCCCTCACCATGTACAAAAGTCAACTCAAAATGGATTAAAGACTTAAATATGAAACTTGAAACCATAAAACTTCTAGAAGAAAACAGGGGAAACACTCCAGGACATAGACTGGGTGAAGATTTTATGAATAAGACCTCAAAAGCACAGGCAACAAAAGCAAAAATAAACAAATGGGATTTTTATAAAACTGAAAAGCTTCTGCACAACAAAGGAAACAATCAACAGGGTAAAGAGACAACCTGCAGAATGGGAGAAAATATTTGCAAACTATGCATCTGACAAGGGGCTAATATCCATAATATACAAGGAACTCAAACAATTCAATATTAAAAATCCAAATACCCCAATTAAAAAATGGGCAAGGGAGCTGAATAGATATTTCTCAAAAGAAGACACACAAATGGCCAACAGGTATATGAAAAAAATGCTCAACATTACTAATCATCAGGGAAATGCACATCAAAACCACACTGAGATATCATCTCACCTCAGTTAGTTAAATTGGCTATTATCAAAAAGACAGAAAATAATGAAGGCTGGAAAGGCTGCAAAGTGGAAACTTCCTAACTGTCAGTGGGACTGTAAATTAGTGCAGCCATTATGGAAAGCACTATGGAGGTTCCTCAGACAACTGCAAATAGAACTGCCATATGATACAGCAATCCCACTACTGTGTATATATCCAAAGGAATGGAAATCATCATGTCAAAGGGATACCTGCACTTCTATGTTTATCCCAGCTCTATTTGCAATAGCCAAGAGTTGGAACTAAACTAAATGTCTATCGACAGATGTTTGGATATGGAAATTCCACTTTAATAGTATTTCTTAACAAATTGACCTGGCCCCCTCTCTGAGTCCATATGTCAGATGCCCAAGCCACACACACAGCCCAGCAGATACCTTGGAAGAAAGTATGGGTGCACCTCATACCCCCTCTGGTGTGTTTGCAGTTATACACTAAACTGCAATTTCCCTGAGTTACTTCACATAGTTGTCACTAAAAGAATCCCCACAAAATTGACAAGTGGCATGATTAAAGTTCTGAATAGAAGCCAGAGATTGAAGAGACCATTTCCAAGATGATACTTTTCCTATTCAATTTCAAAGAAAAGACTTCATCAATCACATTATGTGTCAAAATAAGAATGGCCAAATCAGATGTAATAAACATTGGTCCAATAATTTTAAATGATCAAAAATCTTACTGGAAAATAGGGACCTACACATAGTATCAGCAACTACAAACCTTACCTTAAGTGTATATTGTGCCTCGTGTATTAACTAAGAAAAGGATGAGATCATCAGGATGCAGGGAATTTAAAATCTAAGCATCCAGAATATTATTAAAATAATTTCAGTTATAGATATAATTTATAAATAAATAAAACATGAATATTGTGGTTCTATTCTAATAGGCTTTTTTTTTTTTTTGGCTGGCAAATGTGCATCGTCGAAAATATTAGATCGTTTCTCTTAAGCAGGGCTATTGAAAGTGTGGTTCATGGGCTGACGACAGTCGTGAACTATTTGTTACATGTTCAAGATAAATATTGCAATTGCACATCAGCATTTAGAAATTTCCACAGCAATGCGATAGAGTAATTTTATGTCTATTGAATTTAACAACAAAGAAATTGAACTTTTATTGTGATTTTTTGCGGCTTCTTATTTTTTTAGTAATTCCTTTTGTTTTGTTTTTCCAGTAATTCCTTTTGTTTTTGTTTCAACTTTTGTTTTGTAGCAGTGCACAATAAATTGGAAACTGAATTTAAAAAGGCCTTTCACCACAGATAATTTAAAAAAAAAATTCTAAAGCATAAAAAAACATGTAAACTATTCTAACTTATTTTATAAAATTAGCATAGTCCTGACACCAAAACCTGACAAATGTCCCACAAAAAAATCTACAAGCCAGTCCCTATTATGTTGTAAGTAAAATGTTAGCAAATCAATCCAGCTTCAAATTAAAATACTAATAAGCCATGACCAAGTGGAATTTTGTTTTTTTGTTTTCTTTGACTTTAGAAACTGTAAAGATGGTTCAATATTAGAAAATCCATTACTTATGTTCTTATGCTAATAGCTTAAAAGAGACAATAATATAATTACTTTGATAAATATTCATGAAAAATATTTCATTAACAAAGCAATATTAATATATTAAACAGTAATGAGTCCAATTTTTCATAATTATATATTTGCATGAGTGAGTTGAAAAACACCTGGAATGTTTTTAACCAAAATATTTACTGCAGCTGTTTTATTCTTATTCACATTTTCTATAATAAATATAACTTCATGTAATAGGTAAAAAAAAAAAAAGAAACACAGTTATAAATATACAATATTGTATGTGTATGGTGTTTAAGTTTCTATAGAACATATAAGGATTTTTTTCCATTTTATTAAATTTATTTTTTCTCAACTGACACATAATAATTGTATATGTTTATGAGCACCTTGTGATTTTGGAGTATATGTGTATAATGTGCAATGATCAAATCAGGGTAATAGCATGCCCATCACCTCAAACATTCATCATTTCTTTGTGTTGGGAACATTCAAAATCCTCTCTACTATTTGAAATTGTACAATAAATTGTTGTTAACTGTGATTCCCCTATAGTACTACAGAACACTAGAGCTTATTTTTCCTGTCTAGCTGCAATTTTGTATCCATTAACCACCCTCCCCACAATGCCCTTCCCTACTATCCTAACCAGTCTCTAGTAAGCTCTAGTCTAGTCTCTACTTCTGTGAGATCAACTCTTTTGCTTCCAAATATGAGTGAGAACATGTAGTATATCTGTTTATGTGCCTGGCTTATTTCACATGACATAATTTTCTCCAAACTCATATATGTTGCCACAAATGGCAGGATTCTATTCTTTTTCCATAAGGTTGAATAATATTCCATTGTGTGTTTACACCACATTTTCTTTATCCAGTCATCTGTTGATTGACTCTTAGATTGGTTGCATGTCTTGGCTATTGTAAATAGAGCTGCAATAAACATGGGAGTGCAAGTATCCCGTCAACGTGACGGTTTCCATTCCTTTGCATGTATATCCAGCAGTGAGATTGTGGGATAGTATGGTAGTTCTGTCTGCAGTTTTTTTGAGGAAACTCCATACTGTTTTCCATAATGGCTGTGTATTTAGAGGTTTACACATTTTCCACCAGCGTGTTTTAGAAGTGATTTGTTCAATGGATCATTTTAGTTTCAATGGAAATGAGCTATTTGTAATTGACAAAGAAAAAAATTTAAAAACCACTTTAGTGTCTTATAAACTACTCTATTTTAAATGTATTCACACAAGAACTTTTTATGCTCTGAAAAACATTGTCTTCTGCCTGTCCACTGTCTCCAGTTAAACAGGGCTGGTAAGTCCCAATTTCCTCTGAAATCCCGTCACCCTAACAGTTGTCTCATCTAGAGTCAGTTCATTTCTGCCTTGTGTCTTTGCTTATGTAATTACTCTGAATTTCCTGACCCTTTTGCTGCATACCTACCACATGCCTTTTCTGGTATCTCTAGTCATCACTAATCACCTTTATCTCTTTTCTTTGACCAGTTAAACCACATTACAGCTTTATTTATTATTATTAATTAATTAATTTATTTATTTATTTTGTCCTTTTTGAGACTGGTTGCACCGCGTTCAGCCAGTGAGTGCTGTGAGCGCACCGGTCATCCCTATATAGGATCCGAACCTGCAGCGGGAGCGCTGCTGCACTCCCAGCGCCGCACTCTCCTAAGTGCGCCATGGGCTCGGCCCACAGCTTTATTTATTATAAAAGCTTTTATACTCTCTAAATGTCTTGATTAAACAATTTAGTTCAGTAGTATCTTTACTTTCATGTGTAGTTGTAGATTCCTCAAAAAAATTATTATGTCCTTTAGAAAAATCTCTCAGTCGCATAAAAAGAAAACCAAAAGCTATTGTGTTGAGCAAAAGCAAGATGAGAAATTGTAAATTTAGTGTTGTATCTTCATTCATTCTTTCAAAAAAAATTTGTTGAGTACCTACTGTGTGCTAGTTACTGTTCTAAGAGCTGATGATACGGCAATAAACATAAAAGATGGGCTCTTTGCCATCAAGTGTATATACGTAGATATATACCAGTATCCCATAAAGTTCATGGAAAAAATAGAATTAAGAGATAATACGAATCTTTCCATAAACTTTTTGAAGTACCCTCATATAATAAAACATCTGTCTGCAATAAAAATAACAGAGTAAGGCGATAGAGGTTCTGGTTATTCTTTCTTATCTTTCTACATCTATTCTCTGCCCTTTCCTGCTTGGCTCCTCCAGTGTTCTGCTTTTTATTGATCATGCAGAGCCAGCTAAGCTGCTCTTCAGGGATACATCACTGTGTCCTTAGATGGCTGGTCAGGAAGGCAGATCCCATTCCCTCCTGTGTGGCATTTCATCCAAGTCCAGAGTGAGTGGAGACTTGGGACTGACAGGACTTTTGTAGATTCCTGCCAGTTCTGGAAACTCAACAAAGATGGTCATGGTGTGGTATGGTCCAGGTTCAGGAAGTCAGGAGGTGGGTGTCAGCTTCAGAACAAAAGAAATAATCAAGGGAATCTGAGGAGGGATATGAGGTTTACGTTCAATATGGAAGGCTCCCCAAGGAGGTACCATGCAAGTAGAAGTCTGATTGAATTGAGAGAGCAGGTCATTCAAATGAAGTGAAGTGTGTTCCTGACAGAAGAAACCACACATGCAAAGGCAGATTTGAAAAGCATCACGAAAGCCAACATGGCCAAAGTCTCTTCAAGATGGACGGGGTAGTGACAGGAGGTGAGGCCGGAGAGATGGCTGGAAGCTGGCTCCATGGAGTATCTTAGGTCATTTTGGAGAGACTTTTTAAAAATTATGGGTAAGACTAGAAGCTATTCAAAGCTTTCAAATTTGTGATTTGGAAGTGCAAACTGTGATCTTCATTTTAAAAGGATGACTGACAGCTGTGTGGAGGATGGACTATGCAGGGCAGAAGTGGAAGCCAAGAGACCTAAGACACTACTAGAGATGATGGACTCTGCCAGAAACTTGCACTAGGTTTGCAAGAGATTGAGGTCTTGACTGTCAGATTTGGGGAATATTTTGAAGGAAGATACAGGATTTGGCAGATTAGATGTGAAATGTGAAAGAAAGTGTGAAGTTAAGTACAGCTATGATAATTTTGGCCTGAACAACTGGAAAACTGGAGTTAGTATTTGCAGAAATATTTAGGTGGGAAATAAGAGTTTCATTTTGGACATATTAAGTCCATTGTATATATCCAGTGCACATAGAGAATAGGCAGTTGAATATTTTAATTTGGAGTTAAAGGGAGAGATTAATGTTGAAGATAAAACTTGGGATTTGTTGACGTATATGGCATCTACAGCCACTTGGATTGGATGAGCTCTGAGCAAGGGCACTGCAGCATTCTGAGGCTGGGAGCAGGGCCCACATCGTGCATGCACAAGACCTCTTGCCTAGAAGGGCCGTGTACTGGGTAAATGCTCTACTCTCACTGACTTGAAACCCTTAATAATATTGAACAAGGGCCTTGCATTTTCATTTTGCACTGTCTCCAGCAAGCTGTGTAGCAGGCCCTGGTTGGGAACACAGAGATCCTGCAAAGGCTAGAGTCAATCACGTAGACTGAAAAGCAAGTGTGTGGGGGTATCACAAAAGCCAAGTAAAGAAATCGTATGAAGATGGACAGGACTGAGCACTGATCATTGCACGTAGCAACTTGGGTATGCTTGTTGCCCAGGCTCTACTGGGTTGAGGAAAGAAGAGAAGAGGGTGAGAACAAGCCTTGAGTGTGGACAACTGTGCAAGCACTTTTCCTGTGAAGGGGAAGCTTAAAACTGGGTAGGAGCTGAGAGAGATATGCAGTCAAGAGAGGTTTTCTCTAAGACGGAGGTAAAATGGGGGAGTAAGTCCCACTTGTGGGGTCTTTAAGGTTCATCCCCACATGGCTGCAGAAATTATACTCAGAGAGGCATATAAAATTGAAGGATTTATAGTGCTTACAGGTCCTGAAGAGGGAGCATGGGGGAAGCATCAAGGGAGAAGTTTCAATCACGCAGATGGAGAGCCGAGGGAGAGCAAGGAGCTGGGGACAAGTGACTTTATTGGGGGTCGTGGTGTTGTATGCAAGCAGAGGAATGAAAGGATGCCATTGGTGTGTCTGAACATCATTAGGTCATAGTCAGGAGAGATCAAGAAGGGGAATTGATACCAGGGACCAGTCTTATCACACTGGTGCACCCAGTCATCTAGGCAAAGTGCTCACAGAGTATTTGTGGGGATATTGAGGAATCAGAAAACTACAGTCTTAAAAATTTACATTGTAAGATATTATGACATATCATTTCCCTTGGCAATGCACTAAACAAGAAGAAAGGGGAAAAAAAGAGGTGGCAGGAATTGATATAATTCCAGGACAAAGTCCTGGAGGAGGAGAGGGGAATAAAATCCAGTGCAAAGTGGAAGGTTTGCCCTAGGAGCAGCAGAAGGCCAAATGCGTGGAGACAGAAGCCTGAGCTGGTGCAATTTGCAGAAAGATCCACTCTGCTTTCATGCATGTAAAAGTCAAAGTCTCAGCCGAGTGGGAGGGGGATTGAGATTTGCAGGAAGAGAAGAGAGTGACAAGGTCCCCTAAGAGGATGAAGCAAGCAAAGGACCCAGAACTGATAGGCAGTACTTAGCTACATAACTGCTGTGGTTTGAATGTCCCCTGAAGCTCAGGTTGGAACTTAACCCCCCAAATGGTAGTGGAAGGTGAGACCTTTAAGAGGTGATTCAAGCACAAGGACTGTGCCCTCATAAATGAATCAGTCCATTCATGGAGTAATGAGTTAATGGTTTAATAGGTTGTCATGGGTGTGGTTCTGAGGGCTTTATAAGGAGAGCACGTGAGAACGTTAGTGCTCTTGCTCATGCAATGTGTGCCATGAGATTGCCTGTGTCACTCTGGGACCCTGTAGAAAGTCCCCACCCAGTAGAAAGCCTTCACCAGATGTGCCTCCTGGACCACGCACTTCCCAGCCTCCAAAACTGTGAGAAATAAATTTCACTCCCTTATAATTACCCAGTTTCAGGTATTCTGTTATAATCAACAGAAACAAACTAATACAGAAAATTGGTACCAAGAACTAGGATGTTGCTTATAATGAATACCTGAAAATGTGGAAGCAGCTTTGGAACTGGGTGATTGGCAGAGGCTGGAAGAATTTGGATTAGCAGGCTAGAAAAAGCCTAGATGCTGGTGAGGGCTTAGAGGACAAGAAGACCAGGGAAAAGTTGGAACTTCTTAGAGACCAGTGAAATGGTGGTGACCAGAATGTTGATAGAAATACGGACAGTAAAGGCCATTCTGAGGAGGTCTCAGATGGAACTAAAGAAGAATTTATTGGAAACTGGAGTAAAAGTTACACCTGTTATGAACTGGCAAATAACTTGGCTGGATTGTGTCCGTGCCCAACAGTTTTACAGAATGTGGAACTTGAAAGTGATGAACCAGGGTATTCTGCAGAAGGAATTTCTAGGCAGTGAAACATTCAGGCAGCTGCAAGGCTATTGGTAACAGCCTACACCGAGTTATGGCAGCAAAGCCATGATGTAAAGCCAGAATTTATAATTAAAATGGAAGCAGAAGGTAAAAAATTGGAAAGATCTCAGCCTGGCCATGTGAAGAGTGAAAAAGAGTATTCAGGAGAGGAAACCAAGGGCATAGCTCAGTGACCCTCTGCTAAGGAGATTAGTAGCAAAGGAAGGGATCATCAAGAGAACAGAAAAAAGACCTTGAAGGAATTTCAGAGATTGAGGCTGCCCTTCCCTTCTCAGGTCCAGAGATCTAGTGGGACAGAAGACTTTGGAGGAACAAGCCCAGGGTGCCCTCTGCAGTCTTGCTGCCCAGGGCCCCCTCAGGACTCTCCTACCTGCATTCCAGCACAGCATTCCTCATCTGCCCTAGCTGTAGCTAAGACAACCCCAGGTGCTGCTGGACCTGCAGCTTTGGAAGATACAAGCCAAAAGGCTTGGCAGTGTCCAGGTGGTGTTAAGTCTGCAGGCTCCCAGAGTGCAAGAGCTGTGGAAGCTCAGCAGCCTGTACCCAGATTTCAAAGGAGGTATGGAAAAGCCTGGAGGCCAGGAAAAGATCTTTCACACGGGTGGAGTCATTGCAGAGAGCCTTCACTAAAGCAATGCCAAGTGGAAATGTGGGGTCAGATTTGCAGCAGAGAAATCCCACCCGAGCCATGACTATTCGTCCCTCTCCCATGGCTCCACTGAACTGACTACCCCAGAACTGTAACTGGTAGGCAATGGCAGCCTGGGAGAGCTGAAACACGGCCTGAGACTAGAAAGCCACAGGAGAGGGGCTGCCCAAGGACTTGGAGGCCCAACCCTTGCACCAGTGTACGGAAGATGCTGAACATGGAGTCAAGGGAGATTATGCTCCAGCTCTGAGATGTGATGCTTGCCCTGTTGGGTTTTGGACTTGTTCAGGACTGGTTACCCCTTCCTTTTGGCTCATTTCACCATTTTGGGATGAGAAATTCTGTCTTATGCCCTTCCCACTATTGTATCTTGGAAGTAGGTAAATTACTTTAATTTCACAGATGGGACTTCAGACTTTTTTGAGTTGATGCTGGAATGAAATATGACTTTGGAGCTATAAGGATAAAATAAATAAATGCATTCATATGTGAGAAGGCCATGAGCTTTGGGGGGCCAAGGGCAGAGTGCTGTGGTTTGAACATCCCTCAAGCTCATGTTGGAACTTAACCCCCAATACAGTGGTGGAAGGTTGGGCCTTTAAGAGGTGATTGGATCATGAGGGTTGTGCCCTTGTGAATGGATTGATCCATTGGTGGAGTGATGGGCTGATGGTTTAATGGGTGGTCATGGGCATGGTTCTGATGGCTTATAAGAAGAGTAGGTGAGAAGGTTAGTGCTCTTGCTCTTGCCATTCTCGTCATGTGACACCTGGTAGCCACAGGACCCTGTAGAGAGTTCTCAGCCCACAGGAAGATCCTCACCCAATGAGCCCCCTAGACTGCAGACTTCCTGCCTCCAAAACTGTAAGAAATAAGTTTCACTTCTTTATAAGTTACCCAGTTTTGGGTATTCTGTAAAAAGCAACAGAAAACAGACTAATACAGCAGCAATATGTACAGACTGTAAAGTGTGCTAAAGTATTAACATCAGGCGTCTCTGGTGATTATTTCTTTTTTGCAGTTTTCTGATTTTGCAAATGTTTCCCAGTAGGCATATTTACTTCCATAATTAGCCCTTTTAAATTGTTATGTAGGAGTGAAGAGTAGGACATATAACAGATGAGAGAGGGGCTTATGATTTGGGGGAGGTGAGTAGGAAATCAGAAAGAGAAAGGAGACATCGTTCTGTTTGCCTGTAAAAGCAATGGCTATGCAGTAGATTAAGAGCAGTCCAGTTGCCTGCAGAAATGTGCAAAATGTCCTTGACCCTTTTTTCAGGCCCTCAGATTTACTGCGTTTCTAGGTCTGAGCCACTGATTGTGTTTCTTAGTTGAGTCTGAGCGTTTGAAAGGCTGAGTGGTGGAAACCGTTCCTGGGCTCTGAAACCAAGTGGGATGTGCACTCTCACCCTGTCTGTCTTCTGTGTTAGTGGGAAGTTTGTGAGGCTCTGTCAGGGACTGCCAAGACATCTCTTACACCAGAACCTCATTAATAGTTTAAAGTTTGCTTGCTTATGAAAATTATTAAAAGTGAATGTCAGAAGTTGAGGTCCTAGATATCTGCTTTCAGAGTGTCTTAGTCACTCCCTATTTATGTCTTATTAACAGCTTTGCCCGATTTTTTAAAAAAAAATCAAATCAATATCATTGCTCCAAAATGGAAATTCAGAGATAATGCATTGTTTTGAAGGGATTGTTTCTAACTTCAAAACACGTTCACCCTGTTAGACTCTGTAATATTAGCTCATATGTGCCTTTATTTTGATCCATGTTCAGTGGAATGGAGAGTAGGGAATTTCAGGACAGCATTTTAAACTGAATTCCTCTGAGCTATTCACCCTCATTTTTCTGTTGAAATCTTTATTGAGATCATAAATCTTAGCTCTCGGAACAAGATGTGGGAATTAGATCCTATGATTGTTAAAACACCACATGGAGCTCAGCTGTCTGGACACAGACATAGTAACTGTGTGGGGTGTGAGGTAGGAAGTGTGTTTGGAGCCCTGAGGGTAGCAAGTTTTGGATTTCAGAGCCAAGGGCAGCTGTAGAAGAAAAGGCCAGAGTTTTTCACTAGGAGAAAAGGGGATGGATTTTTTTCTTGTGATGGAAATAATATTTAACTTAACAATATGTATTTGAATTATGTTAAACTACCTTCATGAAATGCACAAACCCATTGACACATTACTTTCATCTTTAAACTGTTCATAATGAATCTCTTACATTATAAATCTCTTTGATAAATTTATAAGTCCTTGTATTCATACACAAATGTAAATTCTTTGAAAAAAAACAGGACAGTTATTTTACTATTAGTTTATATGTTATTGCTGTTGAGAACAAACACATAATTGATAAAGAGTACCGTTTAAGCACTGGGTCTCATTTGAAAACATAACTTAGAAACTTAGGAGATGTTAATCAAACTATCTTTAAATGAACTGAAAGGAATTGCTTGCAGGAAGGCACTTCTTTTCCCAAACCAATGTCTATGATTTCTTAGTAGATGGGCTGTAGAGAGGAGGTGAGAGACTCAGTTATTGCAGGTGAAAAGCTCAGGATATGCTTAGAAGGATATTTTTCAGTTCTAATAAGGAAACGCTCAAAGTATAATCAGTAACCAGATGGACAATGATTAAAGTGGGGTTGCTTTGGAAGCTGATGAGCTAAAGATGGGGGATTTTCCTTAAGGAATTTCCATCACATGGCCTGGAACTCTTGGGAGTTAGGCAGGCTTGGTTGTCTTTGAGAAAATCACTAAGTCCATTTATCATATTTGTGCAATGAAAAAATACCTACATTATAAGTTCATGGGATTTAAATAAGAAAATATTTTATATGAGGTGTCTTCAAAAGTTCATAGAAAGATTCATATTATCTTTTAATTCTCTTTGCCCATGAAACTTTTGAAGTTCCCTTGTATATCTACACCTATATCTCCTGGATAAAGTACAAGTTTAAAACATTGTTTATTATCTGGGTCCTGAGAGATGGCAACTATGGCAAAGAATCACCAAAGCGAGCCCTAGAGAATTAGAAGACAAGCCCAGCTCCGTGGACAAACACGTGGGCCCACACACCTATAGCATCTGTGAGCCTGTCCTCTCTTTCTTCACAATGGGGACTCTGTTGTGACTGAGGGGCTTACACCCACGCTTGCAAGCCTAGATGCTTTGGGACACCTGCTAGAAGTTGAAGTTTTTTTCAAACACTGATGGAATAAAAGACTGTAGCCATCTTTCCTTTTTCATAGCTAGCATAGAAGACTGACCTTCAGGCTTTTTGGAGGAAGGAGGATGTTGGTGGTCTTCATCTGAGGATGAGTCTACATAAGTCATGAAAGACTTTGCCAGGCTGGGTGGAGGATAACAGCAGGCTCTGTGTGGCTGGGCAGGGAGTCAGGCACTGGCAGTCGAAGAGGATCATGGGGTGATCAGATAGAGAGCTGCAGAAGGGGAGGTCAAGTCAACCTCTCCCAGATTTATTACAGTCCCCTAAAGCATTAATGACCTTTTTTGCCTAATACTGATACATGGAAAAATTTACTTCATTGACCTTTAATAATTACAGCTCTTTGGAAAGCTTTTGGTCATAGAAACTGGCAGCACCTTCAAACACTTCAATGATGTTTATTATCTTAATAGCACCTGTCCTTTACCCTGCATACATGCTCCAAAAAAAGTTAACCAAAAGAGACAGTGATTAATTTTCTATATTTTGATGTCTTATTATGACCACAGCTGTGGCCACTTCAGTGTCCAGCAAAGTATTTCTTTGGCAAGAGATTTAGGGAGGGGTGGAAAGTGGAATGGAAGAAGTCTCTGGAAAGTCTTTAACATTGGGGCGTATTCTCTCTCTATTTGACCCCAAGGAATTCCCACTCATGGAATCTGGCCTATCATAAGGAACTTTTCCTTTCTGTACGTGGTTCAATGTAATAAATTATGTCAACCAGCTATGGCAAATGATTAGTGTTCTTCATGGAACAAAATAGAACAATAGCCTTTATAGCTGAAGATCCAGAAAGGCAGGAATCTATGAGTTCCAGTTCTCTCCTGCTGGGCACAGTTTTCTAGCTCAGCTGGGGCCTCCCCTAGACCAAGTTTTTTTTCCCCTAATCCCTAGGACACCCTAACAGGCATTTGTCTTCTGCCTTTGTTAGCCGATATTCTGAAATAACATCACTAAAATAATATCTCTTTAAGATGAATAAAGTTGAGATTTGTTATCAAAGAGGCAAATCCTTAATGAAGACAAATTGTCTTTTAAAAAAAACGATGCCTAAATTGGCAAGACTTAGAAGATACACAGTTTTCTACCTTTTTCAAGGTAGATTTTAAAAAGTCAATTTGCCCCACTAAATTAATGGTAACTGGCATAGGAGATGATAGGACAATGAGAAGTATCTCTTTTACTTACAACCACCATGGTATGTGCGCCTGTCCTTCCAACTGTATCACAAATTGTCAAATCTTGGTGCACTGTCACATCCGGTATTGCCCTTATGTATCTGAAACTCCTAAATAATCATAGTGTTTCCAAAGCTCACAACTCTCTAAGTGTTGTCTCTCCTGGAGTCTGTCTCCACACAAAGGCTCTCCCCCCAATCTTCTTCTGATAACTCTGTACCGATTTTGCTCCCTGCTGCACACCGACCATCATCTCCAACCTTGCTCTCCACACTCAAGCATGGTCCTTGCAGTTTGCTTTACCTCCTATCTAGTATTTGTTCTCTCTTCCCACTGCCACCACCTTAGCCTAGATATTCAGGCAGTCCTTGCTTTGCATGGTAATGAGGGACTGTAAAATTGACTGTGCAGAGAGAAATTGTGCAAAGCAATCTTATTAATTCAAAATATTAGAAACACGAAGCTGTAAAGTGTTTTACTTCTTTGTGAAAATCTTATTGAGCGTGGTTTGAACAGAGCTGGCCCTCTTCTCGTTGTATCACTCACAGTATGGATGAGCATCTTTGTTTTGCCTTGGCAAATGGTCGTTCTCCTTTCTAAGTCTGGATCAGCTTCCAACTATTTACCTTTGTGCTTTCAATGTCATGTAATACCTCTGAAAGTTCCTTTAATGTGAATTTTTTGCCAGTGTCACTTTTCCGGGACACCTTTATCCTTTTTATCACAAGGACTTCCTCAGTTCTGTTGCTGAGATTGCTGTCACTAAGTTTCTCTGGCTGCCTGTCTGTTGTGTTTCAAACAGTGTAGATACTTCCACAGAGAGCTATTTCTTCCATAGCTCCATTTACATTCAATTTGAATTTCACTTCAAGTATGTATTTGTCAGAGTTCTCCAGAAAAACAGAATCAGTAGAATATATAGATATATGTAAGAGGAGATTTATTTTGGAAATTGGCTCACGCAATTATGGAGGCTATATTAGTCTGTTTGTGTTGCCTACAACTAAATACATGGAACTGGGTATTTTATGAAGAAAAATGACATTTATTATACTAACTTACAGTTTCTGAGGCTGGGAAGTCCAAAGTCCATCTGGTGGTGGCAACAGTGACCCAGGGGTCTCACATTGCAAGGTGGTAGAAGCAGAGAGAGAGAGACCGATTCTCCTCTTTTTTAAAGCCCTCAGAACCACACCCTTGACAACCATTTTTAATCCATTCACTACTGCATGGTCCTACAATCCAATCACCTCTTCAAGGCTCCATCTTTCAATCACCATAATAGGATTTCCTACCCTCTTAAGAATCACAGTGGGGGCTGTTTCTAATACATAAAACTTGGGGGACATAATTCAAGCTTCAGGGATTTTGGGGGGCACATAATTCAATCCACTGCATTCGACCTCTGCCCCCCCCTAAACTCATGTCGTTTTCACATGCAAAAGTCTTAACTTGTTTCAATTCAAGAGTTCAAAGTTCAAAGTCCCATCTGTGAAATCAATACGTTATCTACTTCCAAGATACAATGGTGGGGCAAACATAGAGTACATATTCCCATTCCAAAAGGGAGAAATAGGCCAAAAGAAAGGGGTAACAGGTCCCAAATAAGTCTGAAACCCAGCAGGACATGCACTGAATCTTAAAGCCTGTGAATCTTGTAACTTGACTCCATGTTCAACATCCTCTGCACACTGGTGTGGTGGTTGGGTCCCCAAGTCCTCAGGTAGCTCCACTTCTATGGTTTTGCTGGTGTCAGGTGATGCTTTAGCTCTTGCAGGCTGGTGTTGCACCCTGGTAATACCCTGGAGGTCTGGGATCTCCATGGCAGTCCCACTCTCACTACTCCACTAGACATGGCACTGATGGGGTTTCTCTGCTGCAACTCTAACCCCAGTCCTGGTACCAAAATCTGTATTAGTCAGGGTTCTCCAGAGAGACAGAATCAATAGGATATGTTATAATTATATGAGAGGGGTTTTATTAGGGGAAGTAGCTCATGTGACTATGAAGAAAAGTCCCACGACAGGCCGTCTGTAAACTGGATGCCAGTAGCATGGCTCAGTCCAAGTCCAAAGGCCTCACAACCAGAGAAGCTGATGGTATCATCGGTGTAAGTTCTGGAACCCAAAAGCTGAAGAGTCTCACGCTCTGATGTCCATGGACAGGAGCAAAGATCGTATCCTAGCTCCAGTGGACTGAGAGAGGGCTTGACTTCTTTCCTCTGTCTCTTGTTCTCTCCAGACCCCCAGCAGATTGGATGGTTCCCATCTGCACTGAGGGTGGGTCTTTCCCATCCAGGCCACTCAGACCTTCATACTAATCTCTGCTGGAAATGCCCTCACGGGCACACCTAAAAAGATGGCTTTACCAGGTTACTCAGCATTCCTTCATCTAACCAAGTTGACATCTAGAATTAACATTCACAGAGGCTGAGAAGTTCCACAATCTGCAAGCTGGAGAACCAGGAAAGCCAGTGGAGTCCAAGTTTGAGTCCAGCGGCCTGAAAACCAGGGCAGCTGATGACATAAGTCCCTCTCCAAGTCCAAAGGCCCAAGAGCCAGGAGCGCCAATGTCCAAGGGCAGTAGAAAATGGACATCCCAGCTCAGACGGAACAAATCTGTCCTTCCTCCACCTTCTCGCTCTACTGGATGACGCCTGCCCACACTGGAGAGGGTGATGTGACGTTTACTCAATCTAGTGATGCACACGTAATCTCTTCTGGAAACACCCTCCCAGACAAATCAGAAATAATGTTTTATCAGCTACCTGGGCATACCTTAGCCCAGTCAAGTTTGACACATAAAATTGACCATCACACAGAGTTCTCAATTTTTTGGTTGTTGTTGTTGTTTCTTCTTCATCTTTGTGGTAATTTATCTTTGGCTAATTTTTTCTTTTGATTTGCCATTTTAGAAAATGCTGTGTGGGTTTATCACTGGAAGAAAAGGAAGTAACAAAACTACATGCTTTGCTGTCACTGTGTGAGCTAAATGACAGATGTGCAATGACCAATCACTGACAGACTTTGAAAGAAGTGGCAGGATCAGTCACAATTATGATGCCCACATGTTATGTGTATAGTGGTTTGTGTATTGAAGATCTAGCCGTGAAGTGTCTACTTTGTGCAATTACTCACAGTTAATATAGCATGGTAACTTAAATCTGAACTGTGTTGTTGGGGACTGATGTCATTTAACTTAATTGTGGTAAATGAAACATGTGTATTATCAGAAGAGTACTAAGCAAGGATGACCTGTTACTATTAGGGCAATTTTCTGGGTTCTCTTTTTACCTTTAGTGCTTCTAATTCATCTGACATTTACTAGTTCAGATTTTCTGCCAGGATGACTATTGCCTTTTCATCATTTAACCACTCAAAGACTTCACAGTATCTTCATGTAGTTTTAACCCAAACCGAGGTATAATGTACTTATAACCATTGTTCTGATTGTCTTAAGCACCTGTACTTATATCCTAAGATTTTGTCTCTATTAAGCCCTTGGGGAGGGGGGGTCATAGGTTTTCCTGAACCTGCTGAAGGATTAGAGAATTGCTTTGTTTCTGTTGTTCCTGATAGCTGCTGTAGGAAGTAAGTTAGAAGACTCTGGACCCTTGTTAACCCAGGACTTTCTGGGCATCTTGTCTGAGTGTTATCCCCAGTAAGGTGAATATGAAGAGTTGTCCTCTTGGTTTCCTTAGCCTTCTTCAGAAGCCTTGCTCTCCAAATACACCCAAGTGGGGAGACATATACTGCTGTGATCCCAAGTTGGAACCAGGCTTAGATTTCTCAAACTTGTTGCTTTGTAGGTGCCACCAACAGGTAATTCTGCCTGATGTTCTATCTGCTGTCTCCCAAATCAGAGTCCGGGAAGAGTAACTTGCCTTGGTTATGTACTCAAGGACACCCCTTTCCTTGGTACTGCTATAGTGAGATATCAGTGCATCCTCATCACAGTCTCTCTTTGGGCCATGTCAAATACCACATATATAATATATAATGTGGTATATAGCATGAACCTTCTTCAAAAGAATATCAATAAGCAGAGGATTTTTCTGTCTTTTTATCCTGATCCCCCAGAAGAAAATCTATAGTGTCAAGCTGGGCAGAACTTTGTAACTATCTCAAACTTAGAGTACAGTGGAAGCAATGCCACGTGCCTTCTGAGGCCAGATAACAAGAACACCTTGCACTTCTGCCTTGCCTTCTTAGGACATTTATTCTTAGAACCCAGCTGCTATATATGCCATGAGGAAGTCCAAACTTGCTCATGTGCAGAGGCTGTGCATGGGTGATCCAACCAGTAGCCCATCTGAGATCCTAGTCAATAATCAGCATCAAATCCTGACATGCAAGTGAAGCTGCACCCAGGTGATTCCTGCTCCCAGCTGTCGTCACTCCCAGCCTTTGAGTCTTTCCAGCTAATGCCCCAAATGTGATGTAGAAGACCTAGAAGCAGTTCTCCATGTGTCTAAACTAAATTCCTGACCCACAAAATCGGTGAACATAAATGCTGTTCTTTTTAATAAAAGTTTATGTCACTGAGATGGGGGTATTTTGTTATGCAGCAATAGTAACTGGAACAGGAACACTTGACTGTAAGACACTTGAAATCATATGAGTTGCGAGGTAAGTAAATTTGTCCTTTCTTGTCTATACTTTCTAACATTTCCATAATACACATGAGTAGTTTGTGTAATCAATAAGGGCATAGTGAATTACTGATTAAATGTGGATGAGAGAGGGAAGGGCCTGGGATGTCCCTTAGGTCTCATGTTCTTGGATGCCAGCAAAAGAGGCTATTATGCACAAATTGTCGCCCTTGTCTCATCCATATAAAGGATACTGGTAACACATTACCTCTTCTTGTTAAAGTGCTGCATTAAGCAACTTCTTTAGAAGTAGCCCCAAAATTATAATAAAATGTGATATGATAATTTCTCACCCTCATCAAATACTGCTAAGATGTAGAAGTCTCCTTACCCCTTGTAGCCAATGGTTAATCCTGGGAGAGGTCTATCTGATTTCCATGTATCTTACTCAATGGCCCAACTCTGGACCACCTTTTATTTTACTGTCTTGTCTCCTGGTTTTGTGCTTGTACTGATGTACTTAAAGATTAAGGACCTTTCAGACCAAAGTCAAATGAGCCAGCCAGATGGTTCTGGCTCTCAGAAGTATGGGAGGCAGTCTGAATAGCAAGTGAGCATCAACTCAATCACCAGTTCACCAAACAAAGCCAAAACATTGGCATCAAGAAATAAGCCAATTGCTGGCATAAGTGCATGTCCGAGGAGTTGCTTGATTCAGCTAATTTAATTCAACATGCCATCGTAACTAGGCAATTCTAAGTACTTAATTCATTCCTAGCAACTGAGGGCAACTTACTCTTCGATCTTCTTTGCCATCTTTGGAATGGGTTGTGCTGGGTTAGGAGGGGACCCACATAGCATCAGAAGAAAGCTAAGTTATCGGCAAGTCCCTCGACCATTAATACTTTAAGATTATGTTCTGATGGTGCTTCTCAGAAAAAAAAAAAGTTAAAGTTTCACCTGTGAGATAAATTAGAGGAAAATGGTTACTTCCCACCTTTTTGTAATATTGAAGAAGAGAGTTTCTGAAAATCCAAGATTTTTGTCTTGACCATTTTGGCATGAAATAACTGGAGATTAAAGGGAAGAATGGCAGGGCCCTTAGAGGGATAAAAAAGGAAAATAACCAAAATTACATCTTTGTTACATGAGTGGCCAAAAACAGAAAGCTTCATACAAGGTTTTGGATCTTGGCAGCAAGTATTGCCCTTACACCATTGAATGTCATTGCAATCATATGGTATCAATAATAAATGAATTATGGCCAGAATGTCTAAGGTCTGTTCTTGTAGACTTTAGATCTGAGTTCTCCTTCTCACAAATCTCAAATGCATGTTCATTCTGAACTCTGGCCAGGTTTTTGAACTTTTTGCTGACCTAAAGGGGTTATGTAGCTAGGATAAGATTCAAACTAGTGCCCGGAACATCCCTCAGACTGGCCAAAATATTTTCTTTATGACTGAAACAATTTCCAAATCACATTACTTTCTATAACAGAGCTTCTTAGACTATCAAATTCTACAGTATCTCCCAGTATAATCATTTCAAATTTCTGCCTGAAGATTTGAGTTGGGCACTTTCTATAGGGCTTAAGTATACTGTCAATTGATACCTCTATGCTAGGCCTACTGAATTAGATTTTGGTTCCAGAGCCCAGAAATAGGAGCCCATGTCTGTTATCTACACCATTTTTAGTGGTGTAGCATGGTCAAGACATAAAAGCTTTGACTAAGATGATAGAAATGGGGAAAAGAAAATAATGAGAGGCTTGCTGACATTCAGAATGTGGTTACAGGGGAAAAGAAAGCAAAGCTGACTAAGTCTTTGGGTAACTGGACTAATAATAAGATGCCTAATTGAGGTGTTAGGGATAACTTAGCTTTGGATGGCCACATGCCAAACTAAAAAATTAAATGTATTAAAGTGATGTAAACATTTTAAAACTTTATCTCAATTTGATTTTTAAAAAATTGATTCTCATTCTACTCTAAACATTATACTTAATGGTGAATTGCTGAAGGAATTGCCACTAGTAAGAGAAAAAGCATGACTGCTTTCACTGATGTTTTTCAATGTTGTTCTGGTTTTATTCCCAATGCAGTATGACAAGAAAAATAAGGTATACAAATTAGAATTAAACATAATTTATTTGCCACTAATATGATTTTCAGAAAATGAAATAACAAATTAATAAAAACATTGAGCCAAGGGGACAGATAAAAGATTAAAAAAACAATAGAATCCTCATGAACCAGCCTTATGAACAATTTCAAGTTGAAATTACGAAGGCAAAATGTCCTTATTCACACTGACAACTGTAAAATATCTTGATATACACTTAGAAAAAAAATGAGCATAATCTACACAGGTAAATCTATGAAATGTTACTTAGACTACAAGACTTAATTAATGGAGAGAAATGATATGACTGAATGAGAATATCCAATATCATGTATATGTTTATTATCTCAGTGTGTAGGATACTAACATTTATTAAGCAAATGTATTTCACAGGGCCTAGCTTCCAAGACCCTGTAGTTTCAGGTATAGCCTAACTTTTAAAAACCACACATAGAAATGTTAAGCTTGCAAATGACAGGAAACTTACCCCAGGCTCAAGTCTCTGTTGTAGATAAAGAATTGTAACACAGCAAAATTGCTGGCTCTAATGGCAGATGTCCTCGATGCAGCCAAACCTAATGATTGTTGCCATGACAATTATCTTACTGTTCTTCTGTAACCACCTGTGTTCCTTTTCTGTAACTTTTTGGCCTGGAGAATAAATACTGAGAGAAGACCCTAGTTCAGTGTTATTTTCCAAGGAATGCTGCTCTCTTGAGGGTTCCTGGAAATTAACCCCTTCGGGGCTTCTCACTGCTCAGAAGAAATAGGCTTTGAGTAATCCTTTGCATCTCCATCACCCTGGGAGAGGTGACATCTCAGTCTCCCCAAACTAAATATGTTTGATAAAATTTTATCAAATTCTCAACTTCATATTTTTGGAACTTCAGTACTTAATTTCTTCTGGAAGAGATATGTGTAGGACTATCTTATATTTTATAAGAATGAGGAATGATTTGCCCTACAACATATCAAAAAATAAAGCTAACAAAAGCAAAATTAAAGGACACTATATACATATTGTAAATATTGGTTAAAATAGTTATAACGAACTTCTACAACAGAAAAGTTGTCAAAGCATTTGAACAGACAAGTCACAAAAGAAGAAAGAAAGACTGTTCAAGTAAAACTTTGCTCAACTTCCTTCCCTCAACAAACACTTGAAAATAAAATTAGAGTTTGGTTATTGGTTCTTTTGTTTTGTTTTGATTGTTTCTTTTTTTAATATAGGAAGCTTGGCAGTTGATATCCACTGTATTTAAGAAGAAAATGTCAGTCATAATGTCAGTGGTAATGTAATTTTGGAGGAACATTTGGCAGGATCTACAGTAAATAATGTTCTTAATTTTTGGTCTAGCAATTCCACCTGTAATTTTTTTCCACAAAATAGACACATAAAATCATAAAGATATATGGAAGGATGTTCACTGCCATATAGTGTGAATAGCAACAATTGGAAACTAATTTGTATAAGTTGTAATTCATTTTAGCTATGAATGTTATAAAGACAATCATAGCTCAGATTGTATGGATATTAACTTCTCTCTCATGAGAGAGTCCAGGTAGAGAGTCCAGGGCAGGTATCACACTTATATCAGGACCCAGACTCCTTCTGTCTTGTGGCCACTGTGTGGGCCTCAACCTCAATGTGCAAGATTGCAGCATGTGTTTACAAGCAGCAAGATAGAGAACAGGAGGTAGAAAGGCGAAGTATGTAGGCTTTCTATCTCTTCAGGAAGGATCTTGAAATCTGCCATTCTATGTTTCTACGTACATTCTATGGTCCAGAACTTCGTCACATGGCTACACCTAACTGCCAGGGAAACTAGAAAATGTAGTGTTTATTTTGGGCAGCCAAATGCCAGCTAAAAATATGGAGGGTCTATTACTACAAAAGACAGGTAAAATGGATTTGGGGGACAACTAGCAGTCTCTGCCACATGACTAAATGACCAGCAATAGGAAAATACTTTACAAAACATCATACAATTGAATACTATGCAGTTGTTGCAGACCAAGGAAGCTCTACATGAGTTGACATGGGAAGTTGTTGTAGTACATGGTGTTTATTCAATAGTTTCAAAAAAAGTATGTGTGAAAAATGCCAAAAGGCATGTAAAAATGCTCATTTATGCATTATTTATAATAGCCCAAAACTGAAAAATGTCACAAATGTCTACTGAAAGTACAGTGGATAAGCGAAGTATAGCATATGTATCTAATGAAATACTACAGGCGATGAGAATGAACCAAGTGTTCGCATGCACAGCCATGTGGGTGATTCTTCACAATGTTCGCCAAAAGAAGACAGGCACAGAACACATGATGTATAGTTCCACTTACATAAAGTTCCAAAACAGGCAAATTTACCCTATAGCATTAGACAGCAGGATAAAGTTATCTTTAAAGGATGGTAGTGGCAGGAAAGTAGAATGAAGAAGGCTTCTGATAATGTTCTATTTCTTGAACTGAATGCTGATTATTTGGAGATATTCATTTTCTGAAAATTTGTTAAGTTACATCCTTATGATTTGTGCAATTTTTGATATGCATGTTACATTTCAGTAAGATTTTTTAAAAATCGTGTATATATTGTACATATGGAGAAAATCTGGAAGTGTGTATGCCATAATAAATTAGAAATCAGCAAACTTTCTCTGTAAAGGGCCAAATAGCAAGTATTTAGGCTTTGATGTCCATACAGTCTCCATCACAACTACTACTGTACTGTGACAGCAGACATAGACAATACATAAATAAATAGGTAAGGCTATTTTCCAATAACATTTATTTACAGAAACAGGTGACTCACCCCCTGTACTAAATTGTTCATAGATGTTACTTCTGGCACTAAGGCTGAGGGGAAGAATACCTTTTACTCTTTACAAAGCACCTACTTTTATTTAAAGCTCATTGTTACAAATATTTCCTGAAACAAAAAGTGGTTCTAAGTGCAATCAGTGGGCACCTCAAGGTAACTTAATACAAATTTGATGTGAGTTAGGCAGCGAAGTATTCAGCATATTATCTGCCACCTAACGTGCCCCAAAGAATACAGAAAATTTTATTGCCAATTACTGAGACAATTAACATTTGTTAACAATAAAAAGTCTATTCATCAAGATTCTTTATCTATAATAGTGCTTTTTCATTTAAACACAGATATTAGCAATGACACCCTAGTGTCAACTTTTCATGTTGTAAAAAGAAAGTCATTTCTTTTACTCTGTATGTGGGAGATGTATTTTGATCCAGATTAAAGCATGTCAGTAGCATAAATGTGCATGTGCAAATGAAAGCTATGATTCACCGACTAGAAAAGTATTCACAAATAAGCTGACGTTTGCATTTGAACTTTGCTAAGATAAAAGTTCAACTGTTTTGCCTTAATGGTAGAAAAACAAATGTAAGCCAGAGACCATGGCTTCCGAGGATTTAAAATCCACTTATAGACCCAAGATATACACAGACAACAGGTTAATCTTAGACAGTCTGTGTCTCTTATTTAGTTAGGTATATGCAGTTGCTATAAAAAACAAAAAGGAAAAAATATTGTTTCCCAGGTAGAGGAGACTAGCTTTTCCAAGAAGCAAGATGGATAAGATTTAGAAAAGGGCAGAGGAAAACCAGACTCTTGGGGCTGGGGGAACAGCAGTAGAAATGGAGAAAGAAGTTCCAAATGATCATAAAACACTCAAAAGACAGCAAAACCGGTTTGCTTTGGGGGAAAGCCAGTTTAAAGAACATGGGCTTTCTCCGGAGTTCAATCAGAAGACAGTGGGAAATGGAGCATGGGATTAATGAGTTCTTAAGAGGACTGAATTTTGAGACTATGTGTCCAGCTCATGACCTTTTCCTTTACTCCTTTCCAAATATCGAGCCCCACTATTGCAAAAATTCAGGCCAGGATCTGAAGTCCGGCCCAGGAACCTGGAGTCTCCAGAGTAACAACAGTACAAATAGCTAGAAAGGGCAGGTAATTTCTTTCCACATCTGAATGACCAATTATTTCAGCAAAATTACATTTTGAAAAAGTGATAGACCACGCTAATTCTATTTTTGCTTATCGGTTTGTT
This sequence comes from Galeopterus variegatus, assembly GCF_000696425.1. Taxonomy (NCBI): domain Eukaryota; kingdom Metazoa; phylum Chordata; class Mammalia; order Dermoptera; family Cynocephalidae; genus Galeopterus; species Galeopterus variegatus. The sequence goes on along the minus strand of NW_007733312.1, from coordinate 9,593 downwards.
TATTTTGACGTTATCCTTTTGTCTATATAACTTCTACCAAGATATCTGATGAAAATTTTATTCAAGCCCAAACCTGAAGAACTCCTGACAGAAAGTCATTATCTTTAGCAAAAATGTTTAAGTACCATGGTTTCTTGGTGTGGTCCATTCTTTTATTTCCATTAAACCTAGACTTTCTTGTCTCCAGGCTTGTTAGATAAAGTCTTTATCTTAGATAGAGTCTCCTCCTCTCCAGGAGGCTTGTTTTGTGTTTTCTTTCCATTGCCTTCAGGGTGACTTGCCTTGTGAGAGTGGAAGCAGGTTAACCCAGCTGTCACTGCACTGCTTCGCTACCCTGAACTACTTAAAATGCCTACCATTTCTAACATCTTGAATCAGGCAAGACCTAGGTCGAGACACGTTGGGGAGGAGGAGGGTCTTAGAGTATCTTGTTCTCTCACATTAGTACAGAGTATTCTTTTTCCTTGGAAGATACATGTGTAAATATGAGGGTGGAAAATAAGACCCTGAATCTATACTGAAGGGAATGGAGTCAAAGGAAGGCAATAACAAACTCCAAGAAACAGGCAGCTTCTGCAGAGGTAAATCATACTAAAATGAAGTGCCTTTGGCTCCAGACATCATAGGTCCTAGTGTGCCTGGGGTTAAGGGGGTTGGAAACAGCAGCATTATTTTTCCCCTATTAACATACTTCTTTTTCAAATGTTGAAAAAAGAAAGTTATTTAATCTCCAAAAAGGAGATCTTTTGGAAAGATGAGATGGTGGGAATGAATCCAAATTGGTTTACTCTCTTGGGAGACCATTGCTAAACCATCTATTCTAGTGAGCTTCCAGCCTCACATGACCATGTGTTGGGAGCATGAGGGAATGGTTTATAGTTTTATGGATTCCCAGCTTCTGCCATGGTTCTCACTAAATACTCAACCTCTGGAGCTCCTGCTGCCATCTCTGTCTCCTCATTTCCAGGCTCCTTGAGGGCTATTGTTAACTAGATACAGTATCTTACCACTGAAATTAGGATTGTTTGCATTATATATATATATTTAATTTTTGCAATACATATATATATATATATTTTATCTTTTTACATTGATCCTACCTATAGATTATATTTGAAATGAATTTCTTGTATATAATATACAGTTGGATCATATATTTTATTCTAGTCTAACACTCTCTGTCTTAATTGGTGTGTTTAGATTATTTACATTTAATATAACATTGATTTTTTTTTTTTTTTTAGGCCTGACATTTTATTTATTTATTTTTAGGCCTGACTTTTTATTTATTTTTTTCTCTTAGTTACCTCTGTTTTTATTTTCTTGTTTTGTCTTTTCTGCCTTCTTTAGGGTTATGAGAACTTTTTATTTTGTATTCAATTTTATCTATTGTGCTTTCTTCTATAATTTTTTGTAACGATTTCTTATTGGTTAATCAAGGGATGACAATATACATACTTAACTTTTCAGTCTACTTAAAATCAATATTTTATTGTGTCAAGTGGAATATAGAAACAATACCTATACTATTGATTTTACCCTCTCCCTTTTAGTTGTAGTTGTCTTATGGATTACACCTACATACATTAAAAACTCCGTAAGACAATATTATAATTTTTGCTTACAACCATCAAATGTATAGTATATATGCTGGCCAGAAATCACTCCATCCTAGTGGCCTTCAAAGCTCTGGCTTTAATAGTTACAATATTTCCCCTGCATAGGTTGCTTAGCAACCAAGGAAGAGAAGGGAACAGAATGCTATGCTTGTGTAACATAAGGGGAGTGACTCTAGCAACTCCAAGGATAAGCAACAGGTGACAGTGCAGTGCATGGGAATCTCCCACTTCCACAACCTTTCTCTCTTTGGCATAGCTTCACTTTTGTCTCTAAGTCCCTTATAAGCGTCAACTCCTCCCCCCACCCTTGGGTTGCAGAGAAAGCAGCTGCACAGCACCTGTATTGATACTGTGCCTAATTTGCTCCCTGTAAGTAACTCACCTGTCAATAATAACAATAAACTCCTTGTAAACTAAATGGAGTGGCCTGCCTCATTCTTCAGTCTTAAGATATCTTCTCAGTTTAGTGGGCATCATACTTTTAGCTGACACTCAGACATATAGTTACACATATATTCACCACTTCTGTTGTTCTTTCTTCATTCTTGAAGTTTCAAGTTTCCTTCTGGTGTCATTTTCCTTCTATCTGAAGAAGTTTCTTTAACAATTCTTTTAGCAAAGGTCTGCTGGAAAGGAACTCTCTTAGTTTTCTTTCAGTAGAGGCTGTCTTTACTTAATCTTTATTTCTGAAAGATACTTTTCTGCATATAGAAGTCTAGATTAATAGTTATTTTCTTTTTGCACTTGAAATTTTTTGTGCCATTGTATTAGTCTGTTTCTGTTGATTATAACAGAATACCTGAAACTGGGTGATTTATAAAGGAATAAAATTTATTTCTTACAGTTTTGGAAGATGGGAAATCCAATGTCCAAGGAACACATCTGGTGAGGTCCTTTTTCTGGGTGGTAACTCTGTACAGCAACTCAGAGTATCACATCACAAGAGAAAATAGCATGTGTAAGAGTGAGCTAATTCATTTGCTGTAAAGCTAGGGCGAGGGCTCACAAACCCTTCAAGCTCATTGTACAGACTGGGTCACAAACCCTTCACATGCAGGTCTACAAGCTAGGTAATAGGAAAAGGTCCTGGGAGCCATGGGTGAAGAAATAATATAGGCTTTATTCAGAGCTAGGAGCAGCCAACCTAATGGTTTCCTGGAGCGTCTCAAGAAGCTTTGCACATCCATGCTGTTAGTCCTTTATACTCATCCATAATCCAAAACACCTGGGTGCACATGCACAATCACATTAGACAATATCAAGGAACACCTGTGCGCATGTGCACATTTACATCAGATGCTCGCCAAGATTCTGAACGTCTGAGGGGCCCTGACCATTTTCTTATATTTTCCCAATGATCCACCCCTTCAGGGTCGTTCTCTCTACAATCTACCTGTTCAGAATCTTCCATAATGTTCCCTTAGCGAGGATAAATGACCCTTACATTTATATAACCTATTGTCTGTTCAATATGCCTTGAGGCTTGTCCTATAGTTCTGCCCTTTCAGCTATTAGCTGAACATGTCCAATTGTAGTCATCATGGGTGTGATTTTCCATGGGAATCTTGTAGTCATAATGATGGGCAGTTCAGTGCATATTCAGTAGGCCAGCGCATTGATCACATGATCGTATGTATGTACCCAGTTGACTCTGGTGCCCACAGCCAGAACACTATGGGCAAAAAGACAGAAGAGTTATTGGTACCAGTAGGGGGAGTTCTCGCCCCTCTGGTAAGAGACATGCCAGTTTGCCATCCTGACAAAGGATGGTTGCAGGAATAGGTATCTTAACTGGTTTATGATACCATACCTTATCCGCTAACACTGTTGGACCTGTAGGTTCTACATGTAACAGTATAAGGGAACCCATAATTGGCCATAATGATAACACAAATGTGCCCTTTGGAATAGAGTGCTTGTCTGTTCTAGGCCATGTTAGCTTTACTCGAGCAGGCCAGGTAATTGTCACCCACGGTGAAACTTGCAAGCCTTCTTCTAATCCTTTCCCCCATGGCCCTATTAGACCTTCCCAACATACATGGAGGGCTTCTATTCTCCAAGGTCATTCCCATTGTACTGTCTGTCCCTCTTGCATAGGTTGGGGACGGTGAGAGAATATTTCCATTCTTGCCATATCCTGGCTTCAAAAGCTTATCTTTAGTAGTGACTTGCAGTTGTATAGGTGCTGCAGCCCTGTGCAACAGAGCTTCCACTGGAGAGGGCCCGCCCTTGCACAGTCTCTTATTTAGAATCCTGACTGTTGGCTATAACCGCCGAGTCCACCCTTTCAGGGATGGGGGTAGGGCAGATAGCCTTAGTCCCTTTTTTAAAAAAAAAGACCATTATACTGTTCAATCATTCCTGCTAGCTGGGGATGATATGGTACATGTAACTTCCACTGAACAAACAACTGGGAAGCCCACCTCTGAACCCCATGTCCAGTAAAGTGGGTTCCATTGTCACTCTCTGTGACTACAGGCCGGCCATACATGGCTGTAAGGCTATTCAATGCTTTCACAGTGTTTACCTGGTCTGGGGCCTTACAAAGCCATACAAACAGAAGACCAGTAGCTGTATCAACAGCAGTGAAGATGTATCTGAAATTCTCTGATCTTGGCAGTGGTCCGACAAAGGCCACTTGCCGTCAAGTCAGGGGCACCTTTCCTAGAGTTATTTGCCAATCTGCATGGGGCACCAGCTGGGGGTCTGGACTCTTTTGAGCACATACTGGACAAGCACTACAGGCATTCACTACATCTTCCCATTTGATAGGCAGGGCCCATCTTTGAGCCGCCATCCACATGGTTTTGCTGCCATCATGCTGCATTCGTCGGTGTAACCACTGGGCTACATCAGTAGCTGGGGCTCTCTCCAGCCATCTTACCTTAGCCAAGGCATCAGCCTCATCATTTCCTGGACTGACTAAGGGGAAGTGTCCTGTGACATGGAAAAGAGTTACTTCTTTCTCGTGTCCCAATTCCTATAACTCTTGCTACATGGCTTGTTCCCACAAGGGTCAGTGGCCTACCATCCACCATTGATATTTCCAAGTAGAGATACAAAGGGTTAAACCTTTGTACACAGCCCAGCTGTCAGTATGATCCAGGCTCATTTTTTATGACCATCCATACTGCTCTCAATTCAGCCCATTGACTGCTTTGCCCTGTGCCATTTTCATACCACATGGTCTCTGTTAAGGGCTGGACAGCAACCACTGTCCACAATGCTGAAGTTCCCATGCTAGAGCCATCTGTATACCAAGCTTGCTCTGTGATAGGTCCCTGTCCCTCATGGAAAGGTGTAGCCTCCACCTCCAGGGGTAACGGTTGTGTCAAAGTTTCCTCCACAACCTCTACTGGGCCTAGCGCAGTTTGCAGCTCTTTGGACAGAGGACTCATTGACACAGTGCTCCTTTGTTCTTTATATGCTCCCCATTTAGGCAAAGTGGGAGTCTGAGCTGCACCCGTTTTAGGGTTGGTTGACCATGTGCACAGCCAACCTAGTATGGGGTATGTTGTCTTTACTAGGACTTTGGCAGTTCCTGTGATAGCTCCGGTGGCTATCAAAATAGAATATAAAGCCACTAACTGTTTTTCTATTAGGGAATAATGCACTTCAGCACCCTTCCAGAGCTGAGACCAGAATCCTACAGGTGTTCACAATCGGTCTTGTATTTGTGCAGCAGATGTTAGCCTGTTTGGCGACCTGAGAAAGGGTAAAATTCACTTATGCAATGCTACAACATCAGACAGCAAAAAAAAAAAAGGGTGATCTTGAACTCAGATCTCATGATCTGTTTTCCACTGTGAGTGGTTCTCAGGCCTTGTGTTCATTTGGTAGACATCTTATATTTAAATCTATTTAAAAGTGCATTGGGTTTTTCCCATTCCACCCTCAAAAATTCTCCTAAGACTTCCTTTTAAGCACCCATGAAACTATCCACAATTAGTCACAGTTCCAATGAGGAATAATTTTTTATCATGTGAAGATGCCTCTAATCATGCTCCCAATAGGGCCTGGGCAGTGTCTGGAGTGTGCTTTACACACACCTTCACGAATTATTGCTGCGAGGCTCTCAGTCTCAAAACGCAAGGAGCTCCCAGTCTACTCTATCAACAGCACTTTGCTGGATTCCTGGATGGCCTGAGCATTCCCTCAGCCCTTTCCTCTACACTTTTATAATGCCTTGGAGAAGTCATAGAATTTACTTCAATGAAAATAGAGTTCCTGAGCAAGAATGTAGTTACATGATCAGATGGCACTTGTAGGTGTTTACTTTCTAATACCCCTTAATAGTGATGAATAATCTATGAGGTCTTCTGAATTTCTAGACCCAAATTAAGCTGTGGTCATGGCCTACATTCATATCTTGTACCCAACTCCAATGGAAATACTTCCAACATTTTACTGTAAGGGTGATATGGAATGTTGGCTTAAGAATTTTTTTTTCAAGGGCCAGCCCGTGGCTCACTTGGGATAGTGTGGTGCTGACAACACCAAGTCAAGGGTTAAGATCCCCTTACTGGTCATCTTAGAAAAAAAAAAAGAAAAAAGAAAAAGAAATTTTTTTTTTCGTATTCAGGAAAGAGCTCTACGTTCTTAGCTTATGAAGTTTATAAAAGAATGTTTTATCAGAAGCCTTTTTAGGATCTTGATCGACTAACACATTCTGCTAATTTTCTAATCTTAAACGATCCTTGCATTCTAGTTATAAATTTTTACGTATCATTGTTTCATTCTTTTACTATCAAGTTTCCTTTTTGTCATTTGTGCTAGTTTCATGAAATTGGTAGGAAATTTCCATATCTTTTAATTCTGCAACATTTTAAACACTGGAATTATTAAGCAGACATTATAAGGGATAAATGACTAAGTTTCATCTTGGTGTAATGGGGGTGGCTTTTCCTACTAATTGTTGAATTCATATTTTCATCCTTGCTTTACTGTTCTCCCATCTTCTCTGCCTAATTCTCTCGACATTTATTTTTGCTTCCCAAACCCTGTATTTTGCCTTAGGCTCTTCATTTGAGGAAACTCAGGCTAAAACAGTATTTTTCAAATTTGTAAAAGATTGGATATTTATTTCCGGAAAGAATGGACCAGACAGGTTTTAGGCCTGTGGACTTCAGCCACAGTGGAAAGAAAAGTGGCTTTCCACATAGAAAACAGGAGCTTTAAATTAAAGTCAACATGAGGAATAGTGAGACTTGCAGGTGTTAGGTGCCAGAATCTATCATCTAGGCTTATGCACTGTATACAGAAGACTGAAGAATTTATTTCTTATGGGGGATTCCTCTCTGACTAGCTAAAGAAAAAAATGCCTGAAAATATTGACATCGTGAATCCCCAGAGCACTGGTCGGATCCTGCTCAGACAGCTTCCAGTGAAATGCACAGTTAACAAGGCCTACCCATGCACACTTAGTTTTCAAACAGCTTTTCAGTGTAACTTTCAAGAAGAAAGGGACAGGTGCAAACTGCTAAGTAGAATAGAAAGCATCTAATGTGGAAAACAGAGCTGATAACTAACAAGTAAGCAAGGAAAAGTCAATATGAAAGGCACAGGCAAAACAGAGTGCTCATTAGGAAAAAACTCCAAATAAGATAATATTCTTAGATAATAATACACTGCATCCCTGAAACAGGACGTAGATACTATGTGCATTTTAAGAGAGCAATCAAAAGACAAATAAGATGTTTTGGAAACAGAAACATAATAGAGATGAGGCAATATAGAATGTATAAAAAAAGAGGGGAGAGAGAGAATAGGGGAAGGGAGAGTCAGAGAGATGTGATGAAACAGAGAAACAGAGAAGAGCAGAAGGGGGAGGATGCAAAAGGGTGGAGATGGAGCGGGAGAGCGAGAGGGACGGGTTCAGGGAGGGGGGAAGGTGTTGACGAGGGGACAGAGAGAGAAAGGACACCACTTCAGGCAGAGAAAGCGAGGAAGAGAGAGACAGACGGGCGAGGAGGGACAGATATTAAAGAGACAAGAGGAGGAGGAGACGAGGGGAACAGAGATGAGAGAAAAAGAGAAAGGGAAATAGGAAGAGGGGAACAGAGAATGGAAACAAAGTGGGAAACAAGAAGAAAGGCAGAAACAGCAAAAGAGGCGATAAGCAGAGAGAGAGACTGAAAGAGAGAGCATTAAGAGAGGCGCAGGGTGCAGATATCCCTCCTTTGGATATATACGCAGAACTGGGATTGCTGGATCACATGGCAGTTCTATTTTTAGTTTTTGAGGAATCTCCATACCACTTTCCAAAATTGCTGTCCTCACAATTCAACCTACAGTGCTCAGGGTTCCTGTGTCTCCATGTCCTCGCCACACCTGTCCTGCCATCTTTTTGATCATAGCCATGCTAACAGGTGACAGTGATATCTCATTGTGATTTTAGTTTGCATTTCCCTAATGATTAGTGATGCTGGACATTTTTTCATGAACACACACACTAACCTGAATATATACACATATAAATAAACTATAAGTATTTCAGCATGTAACTATTTATATTTATACTAAGTTAAATATGAGTCATGAGTTCATACCAATATCTCCAGTTCTAATCCATTCCCATATGGATAATTCTTGCCTCCTTCGGTGGCTTATCCATAAACTCCCACTCCAGCAGTGACAAATCTGGCTCCCATCACTGCAATCCACTTATTCAATTGTTCAAACTTGTATACATGTGTAGCAGTATCATAATTATTAACTCATAACCCAATAACTAACAATATCATCAACTAGAAAACAGTTTTTATGTGCAGGTTTTTTGGTTTTTGCCTTTAATCTTAGACTTTACTTAGTTAAAGTCAGTTTGTCAATATCCACAAAATAGTTTGTTGGGATATTGATTATAATTGCATTGAATATATAGACTAAACAGGGAAGAACTGACATCTTAAAAATAATGAGTCTTCCAATTCATGGTAGGTGGAAAGCTATTCTATGTTTTCTAGATCTTTGATTTCTTCTTATTATAGTTTTCTGCATAGAGATTCTGTACATCTTTTCTTAGATTTATATCTAAGTGTTTCTTTTTTTGGTGTTATTATAAATTGTGTTTTTGATTTGAAATTCCAATTTTTCATTGCTGGTATATAGGAAAGCAATTGACTTTTGTATCTTAAACTGTATCTTGCAACCTGCCATTGTCAATTGTTAGTTCCAGGACTTTGGGGGGATTTTCTACAGGAACAATCATGTCATCTATGGAAAAGACAGTTTTATTTTTTCCTCTCAGTGTGTATGTATACCTTTTGTTTCTTTTTAAATCATATTACACTACCTAGGACTTCCAGTGCAGTATTGAGTAGTAATGGCGAGAGAGAACATCTTTGCCTTCTTTGCAGTTAGGAGGAAAGCATCTATTTTCTCACTGTTAAGTATCATGCAGGTTTCTTGTAGATGTTCTTTTTCAAGTTGAGAAAGTTCTCCCTAATTGTAGTTTTTTTGAGAGTTGTTTTTTTTTTTTAATCATGACAGGGTATTGGATTTTATCAAATGATTTTCTTGCATCTATTAATGTGATCACATGATTTTTATTCTTCTCCAATCTTCATCGTGAGCATCTGTTGGGGTTCCTGGAGTTAAAACTCATGAATGTGCAGGGGTAACCACAAAGACTGGGTTTGCAGGACTTTTTAACTCTCAAGCTAATCCACGTTTGGCCTCCAATAATTTGTTAAAATTCACATTTATGTGTTTCCTATCAGTATGCAGCTTCAGGGACTTCTGTTTCTGTTTCTCAGCTGTGATTCTTTGTATTCGGTTGTCTCTCCAAATTTCAGAGTGGTGGTCTGCCTGTGACTTCAATTCTCTGATGGTTCTAATACAAGTCATGAATTTTTAGTGTGTTCAGATTTTTTTCTTGTTTTAAAGATGGGAGTGCTGCTTGGAAGATGGCGACAGGTCTGGAGCGGCCGTGCCAGGAGACAGCGCGATCCTGTGAGCTGTGCGCTGTGATACCAG
>NW_007733311.1:101209-113730 GCF_000696425.1 Galeopterus variegatus | reverse complement strand
CTGCTTTTAATTTCATTGACTTTGGCTTATATTTTTAATATTTCCTTCTTTTTGCCCATCTTGGGCTTAGTTTGCTCTTTTTCCAGGTTCTGGAGGTAATAGCTTAAACTTCTCACTTCCTGCTTTTCTTCTTTTCCTATGTTTATAGTTACTGTTATAAATTTTCCTCTCAGCACTGCTTTAGCTGTATCCCACAAATTTTGATATGTTTTATTGTTCATTTTTATTCAGTTCAATATTTTTTTTTATTTCCCTTGAGACTTCCTCTTTGACCCATGAATTAATTGTGTATTGTTTAGTTTCTAGGTGTTTGGAGATTTTCCTGTTACCTTCTGTTACTGATCTCTAGTTTGATTCCATTATGGTTGGAGAACACGCTCCATACAGTTTCAATTCTTTTTAATCTGTTGAAGTTTGTTTTATGGCCTCGGATGTGGCCTACCTGGAGCCCTTGGTCTCAAGATCCCTGGCTAGTCGGCCTTTTTCTCCCCACCTTTCAGAGTTTTCTTATATCTGTTTTATATACTGCCCAGGGTTTTTAGCTGTACATAGCCAGAGAAATAGGGAAAAGTATGTCTGATCTACCTTCCAGGAAGAGAAGCTTCTCTTCAATGATATTTTATTTATTTATTATTTTTATTTTTGGCAGCTGGCCAGTCACGGGGATCAAACTCTGGACCTTGGTGTTATCAACACCATGCTCTAACCAACTGAACTAACTGGTGCAATGGTATTTTAAACCAAATAATCTCATTCTTAGGCACATCATTAGCTAGCTCTAAATGATACATAACCAGGCATTATTACAGATGCCTAATGGATACCACTGCAAAACTGTACAGTGTAGGTATTAGAGTCTATATTTGTAGATGAGGAGACAGAAGTTCATAGGGGTCACCTAAGCACAAGAATCACACTTATCCTGTGACTCTGAGACTTTCCACGTGCTTTTCCCGTCATGACGTCATGTCACAACCACGTTAGACAAGAACTGTACAACCTGTCCCTGGCTATGGAGTCAGGCTGACTGACAGGTCTGGAATTCTGGCTTTGCCACTCACTAGCTGTGTGGCTCAGGCAATATACTTAACTTCTCTGTCAGTTTCCTCATCTGTAAAACACAGATAACAGTAAGAGTAACCCTTATAGTGTGACTGCAGTGAAAGGAAATCATCCTTTAGGACAGGTTTTGGTGTTGCAGGAGATGCCGGAATTCTAGGACAGAGGGCTGATTCTAGTACAAATCCACTAAATGCGTCCAAGTTAGCAGTCAAGTGTGGTCGACTCCATGAGGAGAGGGGCTGGGTGGGACAGAAGTGATGTCCCTCTATTTGCTTCCATCTAAATTATAAAAATATAGGACATATGAATGGCTATACATGTTTGAGTCTGTCACACTAACGCACACCGGAATATACATACGTCTTCTCATGGAATGCTTATATAACGTATAAATCCAAATGCAGGAACATGGTGCACATTTTTTCTTAACTTAAATTTCAGTCACACCTGCTGAGAAATATGGATAGTTTAATTGCTATACACAGTGCATGAAGAGAGGCATTCACGGTCCTAAAACTGTGAAGGAAACTTTAGGAGAAAGACGACCCTTCTATTAAATGACCCACAGACTGGGTTTGCTCTGGAGAAAGTGGGAGAATGGAACTAGCTGTCGTTATCACAACTGCTCCTGTAAGGGGCAGGATTGCAACACACTTCAGTGGAAATCTGCCTTCCCAGGTAATGTGCCCAATAACCATTAACAGTATCCCTCACTTGCCCTCACCTGGGCAGAAAAGCAGCAGCATAAGGAATCTAAAGTCACAGAGAAGAGTGGCTTTAAAATGCACACAGGGCTTTAGGCTACGTTCTCTCCCCGCCTGCCTGAGCCCACCCCATCCTGGCCTCTCAGGGCATGGAGACAACATCCACCTCGAAGAATACTGAGTAATCCGCCCTGACACACAGGGCTTTAGGCTACGTTCTCTCCCCGCCTGCCTGAGCCCACCCCATCCTGGCCTCTCGGGGCATGGAGACAACATCCACCTCGAAGAATACTGAGTAATCCGCCCTGACGCCTGCCCCTCCCCGGGATGGCTGCATGAGGGACAAGTTGAAGAGTATGGAAAGTATCCCTGAGCTCCACGGGAGAGACTCAGGGACAATGACTGAGCATCAATGACAGGAGAAGCCACATAGGTGTGCATGATAAGGTAGCTGGGGTGACAGCATCTAGGGCTGCCCCTGCAGTCGATGCATGCAGAGAAACTGCTCCCTGTTGCAACCTGATTTCTCAGTAAGGGTGTGGGGGATGTTCTAGTTTCCTTCTTGCAACTCCTCACTGGCCAGTAATTCCACAAGGGATTCAAAAGCACAAATGCTGAACTGCCTCCAGGCACCACTGAACTTGCCATAAATGCGCGTCTCCGTAGCTGTAGGAGGTGCTGAACTGGACTGCTCCCCACGGGGTGCCAGTGACCCGACACTGTGCTGCTTCCCACGCCCCCCCGACCTAAGTGGATTTTACAGCCACATTCCCACAGCTTCCCTGGTGCTGTGATTTGAATGTTTGTCTCCTCCAAAGCTCATGTCAGAACTCAATCCCCAATATGGTATCTGAAAGGCAGGGCCTTTGGGAGGTGATTTGATCGTGAGGACTCTACCCTCACGAATGATCAATCCATTTGTGGATTAATGGGTTATTAGGGGTAGGGGTAGACTGGGAGCTTCATAAGGAGAGGAAGAAAGCGTGTGTAAATGTGCTCTTGCCCAGCCCTCACTATGTGACAGCCTGCATCATCACGGCACTGTGTAGACAGTCCTCATCAGGAAGGCGGCCCTCACCAGATGTGCCCCTGGACCTTGGACTTCCTAGCTGCCAAAATTATAAGAAATAAATTCTGTCTCTTTATAAATTACCCAGGTATTATAAGTAATGAAAAACAGACTAATACACCTGGCAAGATCTGCCTTCACCCCAAGCTGCTGACATGTGACATACATGGAAATATCCTTGCATAAGAAGATGTCTTTGTAAAAGTGGCGACTGTGCAAGGTGGTACAGGAGCCGTCTCGTGCACGTAACACACGGTGGATTTCTTACCACGTCCTCCTTTGTGAAGGCTGGTCGGGCTGCTCATCTGGGGCTCAGGTGGGCTGAACGGAGGATAGCGTGGGGGCGTTTTCACTGGAAAAGAAAGCAGAGCCAGCGGCTGTTGTCACTCTCCTCCTTGCGGTGTCAAGTTGCACACAGCTTGTTTTACATCGTTCTTACCATACGGTGTTTCTGGAGACACAGGAAATGCTGGGGTTGTACACACAGATTCCTTGCTACTTAAAATCCTGCCGTCGATCATATCGAGGTCTGGGGGATATGCGGTGATCCGTGTCTGAAATTGGCATGCGGAAGAAAATAGAAGAACGGGAGTCAGGGTAAGGCCCCTGTGAACAGCCGTGGCCCCCCAGTCCGGACCACTGGGCTGAGACCTCATCTGAGAGTGGGGATGAGGAAGCCGAAGTCCGGATCCACTGTGCAGAACCAGCCCCACCTCTCCCAGCCACAGAAAACTAGAAGATGCTTTCGTGTTCAACAGTAAAGGAAGAGGAAAGTATTTTATAGTCCACCATTTTAATACCATATTATACAGCTAATAAATGAAGTTGACAGAGATGCTTTCGTGTTCAACAGTAAAGGAAGAGGAAAGTATTTTATAGTCCACCATTTTAATACCGTATTATACAGCTAATAAATGAAGTTGACAGTCTGAAATAGCACAGGGAATGCACATTGCAGCATTAAGTGAAGACAGGATAAAATAATCCTTAACTGGTATGTTCATAGATATGTAAAAATACACAATAAATTAAACACACGGTATAGAAAGATAAAGACAGGATAAAATAATCCTTAACTGGTATGTTCATAGATATGTAAAAATACACAATAAATTAAACACACGGTATAGAAAGATAAAGACAGGATAAAATAATCCTTAACTGGTATGTTCATAGATATGTAAAAATACACAATAAATTAAACACACGGTATAGAAAGAGGGCTGGGAGGAAATATTCCAAATATTAACACTGGTTTTGTTTGTGAGTTAAGACCATAAGTGACTTTTTTTTCTCACCTATTCTGTAGGTTCCAAGTTTTCTAACTTAGAATAAAGCCCACATTTAAAAAGGTTTACTTATTTTGGTTATAACTTACTTTGATTCTGATTAGAAGCCTCAACTGCGTTTCTCACAAGAGCAAGGAAAGCTCTTGTGGGTAGATCTCGCCCTGGGGTCACCTTCTGTGAGGGGCTTGGATGGAGCACTAGGAGCCCTGCCGGATGGCCTTGAGCGAGTATGTTTTGGCTGCTGCTGTCCCTTTACTGAATCCCACTAAGGCCAGGTCCGCAGCTGCGCTGCCTCTAACCCGCACAGCCCATTCCACAGATCAGAGCACAGCGGTGCAGAGCCAGGAGAGGTGCCTTGCCTGCATGCCCATCTCTAGGGAGTGCTGGGATTCGCATCCAGGCTCTGACCACACACCGTGCTCTCCCAACCACACCACCTGCCAGTCACAGAGGAGCCGTGCCTGGGAGATGGGGACGGAGGTGGGGTCTGAGGGTCACAGTGGGCTGTGTGCAGGGACCGTGCTGGCCATCCCCATTCCCTGAGCCCTAGGACAGGAAAGCCAGTGGGAATGAGCCCGGGTTGGCACATGGCCATGGCACGCACCTCTTTGACTTCAGCTGGAGAGGGGAAAGGCGTCAGGCTCGGGGCTTGGTCCACACTGGCCTTTCCCCATGCACATTTGGAGAAGGACAGCTGCCCGCTGGCATCATTATCATACTGCCCAAGGCTCAGCTTCCGGAGTCTTCCGCCCAGTGGCTGGTCACCTGAGGAGCCTGCTAGGAAAGAGACAGGTGGGCTCAGGGTGCTTTCTTTACAGAGGAGCACGCAGACCCTTAATGAAAAACTGACTGGAAAACTTCCTGAAGGCACTTTGTATTTCATTGTTGGTCAACATTGCTCAGGGCAGATGCCCTGGCTGCTGCAGACAGATGTGAAACCCAGGGGCGCTCTCAGACTCCCATGGCAGTCCTGGAAGCACACAGCTCCTGCAGGCCTCTGGGGGACAGGACCAAGCATCAGGACTCAGCCCGCAGCACTGGGTGGCAGTGACGGTGGCTGAGCTCGGAGGGAACCTGCTGCATGCCTGCCTGGGTGCCCCAGTCAGGACGGCAGTGTCCTGGCGATCATGCACATGCAATGACTCTGGCAAAGCGTGGTCCTACTATGACAGTTTGAATCTTAACAATGAGGCATTCTGGAGGGGGAAAGACCTTAGTTCAAGCACCAACAATGAACATTCACCTTCCCAAGCTTTCCCTGCCAGCAAGGCCTCAGGCATTTACTCCTGATGTAGATTCCCAAGGACCCCACTCTTAATCGAATCCAATTCTCTTTTGGGGAATGGGGGGGGGAGTTGGGTCAAGGGCTGGAATCCAGTTTTTTTTTGTTTTATTTTTTTACTTCTTCTAGGGGATTCTTCTGATTGGGCAGTTAGAGAAAACCTGCTGCAGGCTATTAAAATAATAATGTTCCTACTGGTGATGTGATCTGAAAATTCAGACTCAACAATTTCTCCTATAGTTTGGATTTAAGCTGTAAACACATAATCCTTGCAAGTGTGAAATTCATGATGACATTTCACTGAAAAGTGGGTTTGAATCACTGATGTGTGCGACAAACAGAAGGCTCTCCTTAGAATGACCCTGCCAAACTGGCTGATGGGCCCTCACCCAACGTGCAAAACATCATGGTTGTGACCTACGCTGTCATACTGAGCCCCACCAAGAAGCCCTGCCCACCTCCTCATCTCTCCCCCCACATCCAGACACTTCGAAGCTCAGCAGAGTGAGAAGACTGGCGTGATGAAGAGACAGTGACGGGGCACTAGCCTGCTGCGTGTGCCTGGGAGAATCAGCACGATTCCTCTGCCCTTTCCTGATATCTACACGCCACTCACAGCCTAGACATTCAGAAGTCATGTGGCTCTGACACTTCTGGAGATGTGAATTGGGAACAGGAAGGACTATTGCTTCTGGGCAACTTGCAAAATAACATGTGGTGTTTTATCACAAATGACACCATGACATTATGTCAATGCCCAGCATTGCATGGAGCCCAAAGAAAAGTGTGGAAGGTGTGGCCAGGTGTTCCCTTTCACCTGCACAAGGCAGCCTGGAGCTTACTGTGGCCTGACCTCAGCCCAGAACAGCTCCTGGACTGACATTTGAAGGCAGCCTGCTCCAAAGCCAAAGCCCTCTTAGCATTAGTTGAAAACCAGCCCGCATGGCCTCTCAGGTGGCTCCGAGGGCACTTCTCTATAAAGATAGGAACATTCCAGTTCTGTCCAGATGGGAACGGGTCCGAGAAACAATCTGCAAAACTGAAACACGGGTCTCAGAGCATGAGGCTTAGTTAGACATTTTTAAAACTCTCTTCGAAGTTTCCTTTAACAATTTAGTTTCAAAGCAGCTAGCAAGCAAATAAGGTCTATGCTTTAGCTGATGCCGGGCTCTGTCCTGGGCATTCCCACCTCCTCCCCCGAGGAGGCTCTGAAACAGGGCCAAGGAAGGGACTGTGGATGCTGTTTTGCAGGCAAGGAAACTTGAGAGTTAGGTTCCACATGGGGCCCGAGGTAACTCAGCAAGCACAACGGTAGACCAGAACTCAAGCCCAGGCCCTGGTGCCAAGTCTAGAATGTTCCACCAGCACTGCCTCCACATAACCACCACATGGCACCCAGGGCAGAGACGCCAATGCAGCCAGGCCACAGGCCCCACGTCTGCAGGAAGGGAGCAGGGGGTCCCACGGCAGGGGAGGCAGCAGTTTGTGTGAGAACTGGGCTCAGCGAGAATTCCAGAGAGGGCCCACCTCCTGCCCACTGAGGGGACGGTGCGTTCGCAGGAGCGCCCTCTGGAGGCCGGGCCGAGTCCTGCCCCGCGCCCACCCTGGGGCTCTGTCTCTCTCACACTCACACTCACACGTGCTCACACTCGCAGTCTCACGTTTTCTCACACCCTCTCACACTCTCACAGTCTCTCACACAGTCACATAGTTTCGCACACGCAGCACTCACAGTCACACACACACACTCTCACACACAGTCTCTCACACTCTCTCCCACAGTCTCTCGTGCACTTCCTCACCCACACGCTCTCACACTTACACACACTCGCACACGACCACCTCTGTGCTTCAACGTGGCTGTGCGGCTGCTCCAGCTGCCCGCTGACTCATGGTCCAGGTCTGTCGAGGGTCCTGTTCTGTGTTGCCCATCCTGGAGGGGAGGCTCACCCCTCAGGCCCACCCCACTGCCCTGTTTCTGCACAACCTCATTCCTGGGTAAAACAAGCCCTCCCACCCCAGGGAGCAGCCTGTCAGTCTGGCATTCCTGGGAATCATTTCCATCTGGGCCTTTCCTCCAGGATGAAGAGACCCGCCAGCATCTCCAATTTGGAGGAGCAGGGGCTGGGGGGGAGGGGCGGGTGCTGGGAGCTCCCACCTCCCCTGAAGCCCCCTGGGTGGATGGTCCCACTCGGGGCTCCGACCAGCCCAGCCCCGCAGTCCCCAGTGTGGCTTTCACTGCTGGGAGCTGGCTGACAAGGTGACAAAAAAGGGCTGTGCCAGCTTTGGAAACACCTGCAGGTCTCCGGGCAATCCACAGGTGACCGCACAGCAGTGGGTGCCCTGGGCTGGTCTTGGGTGTGCACAAAGATGCAAGGGCCCCGCGTGCAACACCAGCAGGGGCAGGGCCCTCGCAGGAGCAGGGTGCAAGCATCCTATTGCGGGCATTGCTGCCTCCACCTGGCCGGCTGTCTCACTCCAAAGCTGCAACAGAACTTCTGGGCTACCGTTGGCAGGTGGCTCCAGGTGAGGCAGAGGCAGGAGTAATCAGAGCACTTCTGCCTCCCACGCTGGTGTCTGGGTGACTATGAGGAGGCTGGTCACTGCGGGACGTTCCCAGGAGTTTCATTTGCTCTGTGTCCTGCCTTCCAGCCTCTGTGCTCCCACCCCCAGACAAGTCTATGTAAACAGCAGGTGTCTTATCTCTGCACCACCACCTCAGAGAGCTCTGTTTCCTTTCTGACGACAGATACAGGAGCAGCCACCTGTCCCAGCCAGGTGGGGACAAAGATCAGGTCTCATACAGCTCTCACATCCATCTGAGCCTCCTGAGGTCTCACTGCATCTTTGTTAAGTTGGTGAGGGGTGAACAGGTGAGCCCGGCCGGGCCACGGGTCAGGAGCCCAGTGCTGAGAGCTGAGGGGTGAACAGGTGAGCAGGAGCCAGTGCTGAGAGGTGAGGAGTGAACAGGTGAGCCAAGGCCACAGGTCAGTAGTCCAATGCTGAGAGGTCAGGGGTGAACAGGTGAGCCCGGGCCACAAGTCAGGAGCCCAGCACCAAGAGGTAAATAAGCCCTGTATATCAGTGAAGACATACACTTGATCTTGCACACCGAGGTTCAACTCGTAAGCATTCCCAGAGGGAATAATTCAACCCTTTGAGTCCTTAAATTACTTCCTACATACTTCACATTAACATGAAGTCATCAGCACTTGCAGTAGACAATCTATCCCTGTCCCAGCCTCGCTCCTCCTACAGCCCACCCTAAGCAGGACCACCTGCAGCCTCCCCATCACACCCACCCTGTCCTTGAGCTTCCAGTAGGACGACGAGGTGAGGACAGAGCCTCGTGTCCCCCCTGACACCCACAACCTGTCCCAATGGCCCCTCCTGCTCCCACAGGCTCAGGAGACAGAGGTAACATTCCTCACTGCTCACACCGCAGCATATGTGCCAAAATCAAATTTAAAGAACTGATTATAATCCAGTGAGGCTGGGCAATCTGAACAATGAAGCACTGAATGGGCTGGATAATAAAATAGTTAAAACCTATTCTCTGCTCGGTACTAAAAAATCCATGTCACTAAACTGGCCAAGACTATATATATTTCTTATTTTCAGTTAAGAAGTCAAATCCAGGAAAAGAGCAGAAAAGGAGACCTCATGAGAGCAGGGAGAGCTGGCTGCCACGCAGTGTGGCTGTCAACGCTGGGAGCTGTACTGAAAAGGTGACAAGAGGGGCTGTGCCAGCACTGGGAGCAGCTGTGGGGCTCTAGGCAACCTGCCCTCCCTCCCCGAGTTCCCCAAGGTGCCTCTTCTGAGAAAAACCAAGTAGAAAAGGGGACAAAATCCAAGCCACCACACTGGGACATTTGCAGGCAAAGAGCTGCTCCGGGAGCCCCGGCTGGGCCCACCTGCACCTGCCTGCACCCGCCTGGCTCCCCACCCCTGGCAGACGCTGCATGCAGAGAGCTGCACCTGCTTCTCTGCTGGTTCCCAGACAATAAAAAAGAAACCCCAACCTGTTCCTGGTGGTTACAAAGGCCGTAAGTACTCAGAGCAGAAACCTTGGGGACTTTGGACCCCCAGTGAACGTAGATCACGGCGATGGGAAGGTGATCTGCAACTCAACCCACGAGCCTTGTTCCATGGAGGGAGGACCAGGGAGTGGCTTTTCCTTTACAAAAAGCCTCACGCCCCTGTGGTCTGGGTGACGTGCTGAGTCCACCAGCACACTGTACTGAAACATAACCTGCACCGCCTCCTGGGCCAGTCCCTGTGCTGGGCACTCAGATGTCCTCCCATGGCCTCCTTTCCTCCTGACACTGATTACCCACTCAGGGCCTCAGGATCCACCTGACCCAAGCTATAAAATAGGATGCATGTCCCCGGTGTCCCCCTCACTGCCGGTCCCCTAGACAAGCACATTTTCTCATTTTAGCAGTTTCACTGTTATTCATGGGACTGAGGGCAGAGAAAGGAAACCTGCTGAGCACCACCCAGCCAGCAGGCCATACAGGTGTCACTTTGGACCTTGCCAGACCTAGCAGGAGCTGAGATTCACGATGGGGCACAGGAGGACACTGAGCCTCGGAGGCAGAGTGACACCTGGTCACTCCAGCCACACGTAGGGATGGAGCCCTGCAGTGTTCCAGGGTTGGGAAGCTGTGCCAGGGGCCAGGACGGTGTGACAGCAGGACCTTACCCATGGCCACCACGACAGGGCAGAGCAGGAGAGTCAGTCCTTGTCTGGGGGCACCCAGAGGCACTGCCCACAGAGCCCTGGAGAATCGGGTATTCAGGCCAACACGGTCGGGGGCTGCTAAAGTGCTCATACGTAGGCCTGCGTTCAGCCTACACTGGGGTCAGCACCGTTATCGCCATTAGTCACAGAGCAGACTGACATGCGAGAGAAGACCTTCACAGATCACTTAGGTAGAAAATTATGTTTTAAGAAAAAACAACCACAAACCTCCTTGGCAACTCTGCACCTTGGTCCAAATGCACCAAACTCCCACTTCTGTAAACTAATCGAGAGAGTGCAAAACCACAGCCAGCTGAGAGCTCAGTGTATATTCAGTGAAAAATGCTGTGGGTGGTTCTGATTTTTCTTGGTGGCTATCGAAGTTTGTGGGCATACAGCGGATCCTGGGCTGAGACACCGCTGGGAGGCAGGAAGACGGGAGGGAAGGAAGACGGGTTGATGCCCAGGTACAGGCATGTGCTGCACACTCAGACATTTTATGTCACCAAATCCTCCCCGTTGCATGGTCATGTGGGGTTTATGCCACTACCCATGGTAGGAGGCAGCTGGTGGGGTCGCCTGCCTCTGATAACTGGGACATGACTGCTGGCTGTCCTTTAAATTCTACATCCCGGTCACAAATTCTGGTCCTATCAGAATCGCCCGGGGGGACGTTCCAGCCTCAACGAGCCATGGATTAGTTCTCCAGGTAACCAGGACACATGCCTGAGTTGACAGCCACAAATATAAAACAGCAGTTCTCAAAGTTGGCTGTCCATCATTATCACACTAAAATCCCGAAGATCAGCCTCACCCCCTACCTGTGAAATCAGAACCTCCAGGGGCAAGACCCAGTTGTATTTTTAAAACTGCCCAGGTCCCAAGCTCGACAGCCATGGCAAGTTCCAGCCCCTGGATTCACCAGGAGTTACTTGCGGAGCATTTCAAACAACTGTGACACCAGGCCACCATCCTGCCCAATTCAATCTGGAGGTAGAAGCAGGCATCGACATTTTTAGCATCTGCAGTTTAAAAAATTCCCCAGGTGATTCCAATGTGCAACCAGGGTGTCAAACTCCTGCTCTAAAGAAGAGATAGAATCTACTCTCAGCAAATTTTCAGTAAACAACACAATATTAAAAGAGTAGGTTTTAGGTTCTCTTACCACACATTCTCAAAAGTAACTGTGTGAGGGGACAGATATGTAAATTCCTTGAGTAGCTGTCGTTTCACTATGTATATGTCTATCAAAACGTCAAGTTTAACACCTTAAACATATGCAATAATAAATGAATTTAGAGTAGGTTTTAGGTTCTCTTACCACACATTCTCAAAAGTAACTGTGTGAGGGGACAGATATATAAATTCCTTGAGTAGCTGCCGTTTCACTATGTATATGTCTATCAAAACGTCAAGTTTAACACCTTAAACATATGCAATAATAAATGAATTTTAAAAAGAAAGAATAGGTGGAAACTTGTGACATCCTGGAACATGACCTATTTTAGAGTTCCCTATGTGGGCTGCTGCAAGCTATTTGTTTATTTTTACAGGAGCACATAAGAATGAAGTCCAGCATCTCACGGGCACGCACGGTGGGTTTTGGAAAGTCTCTTGCATTCCTAGCATGGAAAACAAATAAAGGGCAAAGACTGCTTCATACTGAGTTTTTTGGCCTCCTGATTTCAGCTCATTCACATGAACCCACCTAACCTCTAAAGAGAGAGTTTCAAAGCAGAACAGACAGTGACAGGAAAGCCCAAGCACTCTTTTATTAAGTGCTCCCAGAAATGGTGCTAAGAGCTCCCACTGCAAACTGAACTAGGGTTTGAGTCGCCAGCCCTGCTCACCTGGAGGGTATGTTCGTGAAGGGCTGGGGGTCGTGGGGTTAGTGCTCCATGACATGCTCTGTTAGGGGATGATTAGCCCGAGTGCTGCCTGACGCATCCGGACCGACCGTGGGAATGGCCCTCACCAGCAGGCCATCCCCCTCTCCATTTCTAACCTTGATCTGAGGTGGGGGATGAGGGAGGGCCTCCAGCAAAACTGCAACAAGAGACAGAGGAAAGGACTGGGATTCCTATTTTTTAACTGCAAAATTGAAATTTCTTTCCACTGGGAAAGACTGATATGCTTGATTAAGTGATAACATTCCTTCTAAAGGAAAATATGTCCAAAAAGTCAGGAAGCATGCCTGTCCAGTACAAGAAATGTCAGCACGACCCCTGTGTTTACAAATCAACTGTAGAATGCAGATGTGAAAGGCCTCCAGCCACACACGGGGGAGGTCCTGGCTTGCTTCACACACTTCCCCTACCCTGAAGACCCCACCAGTAGGTTTCAGTGTCTGGCTCCATTCCTTTCTGTTTAT
>NW_007733311.1:100289-100844 GCF_000696425.1 Galeopterus variegatus | reverse complement strand
CCCCTACCCTGAAGACCCCACCAGTAGGTTTCAGTGTCTGGCTCCATTCCTTTCTGTTTATTTGACTCTGTTTTCTCTTTGTGTTGATCACACCCCCCACCCCGTGATCTCTCCGGCTCCTCCTCACCCAGTTCATCTTTAGCAACTGGGGCACTGACCACGTGCCTCAGGACGGGCACCAGGGCTGCCCACTTCAGGTCCACAGTGGGCTGCACTGTCACAGGTGAGGCCACAGGTGGACTATGAGGAGCAAGGTGGCACATGGGAATGGCAGTGATTCCAGCCCTGTCCCTGCTGTCCCTCAGTCACATCAAGCCATCATGCAGTGGACAGTGGCATGACCAGAAATAAAGCGTGCTGCTTTACGTCACCAAGACCGTGGAGGTGTCGTCACCTCTCCATCCTGACAGAGAGAGAGAAATGTGCCATCATCTACCCAGGTTTCATAAACTGGCAGTTCTCCCAGGACATGGGTCTGGTAGGAGATCCAACAGACCATCCTGTCTCCACCACACCTGAGGCAGAGCTTCCAGAGACAATCCGTCCACACCAGAG
>NW_007733311.1:96224-99041 GCF_000696425.1 Galeopterus variegatus | reverse complement strand
TCCCTTTGGGGTGATGGAAGATTCCCAGAACTAGACAGTGGTGATGTTTGTACAACAATGTGCATGTACACAATAGCCCTGAACTTTAAAATAGTTAAAATGATAAATTTGATGTTATGTGTATTTTACCACAATAAAAAAAAAAAAGAGAAGTAAAATAAATTTTTAAAAAACCTAAGGAGTGATTTTTGTCTTCTACAGTGGGCTGTCCCAAAGGTTTTCACCTAAATGCATATCATTTCATTATAAGTTGCTTTTGTTTTATTTCTCCTCTAACATTAGTGTTAGAGTATCAGATTTATTTTTTAATGTGTGTTTAAGTAGTTCATGTTAGCTATGATGGTAAAGTTGGTATGAGAAAGTATTTGTTATAAAAATGAAACTTTGGGCCTGAGTGGGTTGAGAGCCGTTGCTACAGCCAACCCAGGCAGTGTAGACCGGGCAGCAAGTGGTCTGGAAGCCACGCCTCAAAGGCCTTGAGGACCGAGACTGCACCTCGTCTGCACCCCTGGCTTCTCAGGGATGTCTTCTGAGCACCTGAGAAGGTGGCTGCGTGGGACACCCCATCTGCCTGCTTTGCAGAGTGAGGGCAATGGGGCAAACACAAACGACTCATCAACTCTCAAATTTCAAGCTTAGTTTCATGCAATAAAAGAAAGTAATAGCAACAAGAGTTTCCTAGCTCAGACTGTGTATTTCCCATTCTACAATGTTCTCTAAACTGGAAACACAGAGCTCTCTGCAGTGCAATGACCTGACTCAGTTATTAAATATGTGCTCACACAATTAAGTGGTCAGGGGGAAGCCGCTCACAGAAGGTGACCCTGGGCTGACCACGACCATCGAGTCAGCCCCCAAAAGACAGAGTGATGACTCGAGCCAGGGTCTCCTGCTGACTCGCGCATCCTCTGCAGGCACCCTGGGGGTGGGGTCTCTGTCTCCTGCTGGGGTCACTCTTCAGTCCCTCCCCCTGCCCAGGCTGTGCACGCTGGTGCCTCCCCCACAGGCTCAGAGAATCCAACATGCATGGTGTGAACCCCACTGATGGGGACCGCTCAGCTACAACACGCAACACACAAGTGACTGCACACGGAGCTTTAGAAGGTTGCCATGGATCCTGTGTCCGCACCACACCCAGATCACTAGCCACCAAATCCACCAGGCACATTCATCTCTCCTGATGCCCAGCTGCTCTGGGCTCAGGTGCTGCAGCCCTTCCCTCCCTCCTGAGGCTCTTCCCTGCAGTGCTGGAGGCCAGTGCAAGCTTGTGGCGTCCCCACCCCATCCAACTGCCACCCCTCCATCATCTCTGGGCCATGACCATGCGCCCTTAACGGAGCTCTCAGCTTTGGTACCAGCTGTCCGAGCTGCCCTCTCTCCTGATGGAACAGTGTCTGTGCGAACAGGCAAGTGAGGGTGTGGCCGTGGCCATGGCTCTGCCCAAGACCCTGACAGTCGCCTTTGCCCTCAGGAAGAGCCACGTTCCATGANACCAGGCACATTCATCTCTCCTGATGCCCAGCTGCTCTGGGCTCAGGTGCTGCAGCCCTTCGCTCCCTCCCGAGGCTCTTCCCTGCAGTGCTGGAGGCCAGTGCAAGCTTGTGGCGTCCCCACCCCATCCAACTGCCACCCCTCTATCATCTCTGGGCCATGACCATGCGCCCTTAACGGAGCTCTCAGCTTTGGTACCAGCTGTCGGAGCTGCCCTCTCTCCTGATGGAACAGTGTCTGTGCAAACAGGCAAGTGAGGGTGTGGCCGTGGTCATGGCTCTGCCCAAGACCCTGACAGTCGCCTTTGCCCTCAGGAAGAGCCACGTTCCATGACGGGAGGCTCAGCACTGAACTTCCCCAACACACGGCGCTGTCTCCCACCTCTTCTCCTCGGGCACCTGCCTGGCCCGCATCCTCTGTCCCCTGAGGCCTGGCCATGTGGCTCCTGCTGAGCCTTCTCCTTCCCTGATGTTCTGGGAGGGGCGGTGACCCCAGCGTGGTGAGGTGACGTGGGACTGTATGCACAATCCTCTCCTGCGAGCCCATGCGACCAAAGCTACAGGGTAAGCGTGCCGAGCTGCTTTCTGAACCCCAAGGCACCCTTCCAGTTTTCCCATTTGGTTCCTTTGGTTGGGGTTTAACACATACTGTAAATCAATGCACTTTCCACCATTAGTTACTAAAAGTTGATGCACTTCATTGCTCTGAGTTTTCTTCAGTGTAAATAGGTGGTCAGATCTGGTTTAGCTCTAATGAAGCAGGTGCCCGCGTCTGGGAGGAACATTAAGAACACTGGCAGCACTGTCACATCTCTATCTGCAAGCAGACCAAGGCCCTGCCAGGTTCCTGTCATCATGGGGTTGAGGTTGACGTAACATGAATAAAATATTTTGACAACATGAAGCAAGGAGCCCTAAAGGTATGGAAAAACAGCCCGTGTTTTGCCATCCGTGGAATCATAAATTTCACAGGTTGAGTCATTCCTTTTGTTACTCAGGTATCATTGGTTGAAATTTCTCCCCACTTAAAGGCTGTGATCCAAGAAACCCACCCACACACAGGCTGAAGCAAAGCTGGGAGGGGTGGAGGCTGTGGGAGCAGAGGACACTGGGGGTGGGGGGCACTGCAGCAGTGCGGGGGACTCCCTCGTAAAGCACAGCCAGGAGGCGCATCAGGCTGGAGTGAGGGAGTGGCCCTGCCTGGCAGGTGGGCATCTGGAGGGAGCCCAATGTCCCCACACCAACTCCCTACACCTCACCCCACCTCACAAGTGGACACGATTCTGCACTTACCAGCAGAGAGAGCACACAGGCCCCAGTCACCCAA
>NW_007733311.1:94587-95320 GCF_000696425.1 Galeopterus variegatus | reverse complement strand
CACAAGTGGACACGATTCTGCACTTACCAGCAGAGAGAGCACACAGGCCCCAGTCACCCAACGCTTTCTCGCATCCCACCTTTGGATGGCCTCTCTTTTGTCTTGTGGGTGGGACTGGCTGCCCATACTGTCCAGTGGTAAACTGCACTCAGAGTCGATTTAGCAGAGCAAGTGGGATCCTGGGAAGGTCATCTAGCATTTCCACCTGTCCCCTGCCCCTCTATGTACATACATTTACTAACCTCCAGGTAAGGTTCCTGACTGCATGCTAAAAAACAAAATAATTAAATGATGAGCACTGCCCTTAAGAGGTTTTTCTGGCTGCTGTAAGGCACAGCCATGGGATGTGCAGTCAGATAGACAGGAGCTCTGCTAAACGTCCTGTGGACATGAAGATGCCTGGAACAGCACAGGTACTCAGAGTAGCAGCTCTTACTATCATCATGATCATCACTACCATTGCCACCATCACCAGTCATCGCCACCATCACCAGTCATCACCACCAGCACCATCACCACCATCATCATCACCACTGTCATCATCACCACCACCACCACCACCACCATCATCATCACCATCATCATCACCACCACCATCATCATCACCACCACCATCATCACCACCACCATCACCACCATCATCATCATCACCATCATCATCACCACCACCATCATCATCACCACCACCATCACCACCATCATCATCACCACCACCATCATCACCACCACCATC
>NW_007733311.1:92103-93041 GCF_000696425.1 Galeopterus variegatus | reverse complement strand
CACCACCATCATCACCACCACCACCATCATAACCACCATCACCACGACCATCATCATCACCACTGTCATCATCACCACCATCACCATCACCATCATCACCATTGTCATCATCACCACCATTGTCATCATCACTGCCACCATCACCACCATCAATTCCATTACCACCATCACTCATTACCATTATCTCCATCACCATGACCACTATCATCACCCTCATCTCCACCAGCACCATCATCATCACCACTGTCAGCACCATTAGCAGCAGCAGCACCATTATTATTACTATACTGGTATGAAGGAAACTTTCTCAGGAAGTGCTCAGCCTTCATATACAATTTTCATCTGCTGGGTGAGCTGCTGCCTGCAGAGCTGGTGTGAAGCTCAGCCGCACACTCCGCAGGATGTGTACCAGTCCCCGGGAGGGGCACAGGGCAACACTATTCCCAACTCTTCTCACAACTGGTGGTCTTTCTCATATTCAGGACACGATCCACAGAGAGTGAAGGATTTTAGTAGCTTCAGGATGCCAAGTCTCTGTGACAAACCACCTATAGCCAGAACGAGGCAGCAGTTCAGCAATCAGCATCTGGGGACGAGACAGAAGGCAGGCCAGGGAGGAGGGACCCACACAGAAGACATGGCACTCTCAGGACTTTCAGTCCAGGCTTCCTCCTTGTGAGTGAGAATCAAGGTGGGCTCTGGTCAGGCACTGCCACACCGTCAATGGAGCTGAGCCTCACACACATAGACGTGGTAATGGTGCATACAGGGGTGGTGATGGCACCCTCCTGGGCACCCACAAAGCCTGTCAGGCTCACCAGCCCTTCCTACTCAGCACAAATGATCTGAGAGCCGCAAGTGGAGGACCCAGCTCAGCAGCCTTTGCTTCCCCTGGCCAGCCAAGGGGGTGGATATGGGCGGGGGGACCTGGAACCAGC
>NW_007733311.1:88152-90437 GCF_000696425.1 Galeopterus variegatus | reverse complement strand
AGTTACTCAGGCCCCTGGGATGTCACCCGGGCTGCTTGCTGAAGATCCCAGCACAAAAGAGGTAGGTGTAGACGAGAGTTTCATACCTTCCCTCCGCCAGGTGCTGGGACAGATGGAGTAAACAGAAATTCACAGAGACGCTGTCCTTTATCTGCCAAAGTCTCAGTCAACCAGCAGCACCACTCACCGCTGAAGCCAGGACCCCTGTCTGCAAAGCCTGTGTTCCTTCCCCAGCCATCCCAGACCTGGTGGGGACTGAATTCTCACCTATCTTACTGCAAAGAGAGCAGGGACTCAGGTCCACGCTGCCAGGCATGGCTCCTGCTCCACCAAGCGCAGCCCCTGTGGACCTGGGTGGGCCATGGAACCTACTGACGCTCGTGAAGGCGACCGTAGGCAAGGATCAGCCCTGCAGCAAGGGTCCTCAGGAAGATGACACGGGCCACCACACCTGAGTCCCCAGCATGACGCTCGGCATACACAGTAGTTTCCCTCATCAGCATGATAAGCGCGCTGTAAAAATCTGACACTCAGGTCTCACTCAGGAATGTCCCCTCTTGTCCACAACCTCCCTTGTTTTTACGTTTAAAGGCAGGCCCCTCTGAAGGAGCAGGCTGACCCTCTACCCCTGGACTCAGACATGTGCCAACACAGGGGCCCCTGAGCCCCGAGGCCGCCCTCACATCCAGGTCCCTGCCTGAAGGCCCTGGGGCTCCATCCCACGTCTGCCTCCAGCAGCCGGAGCAGATGCCTGGCCTGGCTCATCCCCGCCCCCAACACCTCCCTGTGTGACAGCTTCCAGATGGCACTTTCTCCCTGTGCCTGAGCCCGCACAGGCCCTGCCTGAGAAGCCTGCACCATCCCGGCATCCCCTCAACCGCTCAGCCTCCTCAGGGCCTCCTTTGTGCCTCCTAACACAGGCAGCATTGTGTAGTGACCCGTCCCTACGCGTGCCCCACAACATTCCACGCTGATGCAGCTGAAAGATCGCGCCGCTGTACACACGCCGGAGGTCACTGCCTGCCACTGCCACCTACGCTGGCTCTTCTAGGCCACGTAGCTGGGCAGGACCGCCCTGCCTGGTTCCCAACCCAGCCAGCCCAGGGGGAAGGGCACACGCAGTCCACAGTCCCTACCTCCCAGAAGTCAGTTGGCCCCTTCCTGCCTCAGGGGTGAGCACAGGTGGCCCCGCACCTGGCCTGGCCCCTCCTCTGTGCCCGGCCTCATGNGGCTGGACCGGGGTCTCTTCCTGCTCGGTTTTGTCGGCCTCTGGCTCAGGGAGGCCTGACACTTTTACACTAAATGTAGAGCTAGTCTCTACGCCTGCTCCCTCTCCCAACTTGGCACTTACCTAAAACAGGAAGCTTGTCCTGGGAAGGGTTTGGCTCACTCTTCCCCGTCCCCAGCGCTGTGACTCTCCCTTCAGGGGCCATTAATCACTGTTCAGGGATACCTACTTGTTTGCAAAGGCTTCCTGTGAGAAGATCACTTCTAAATTTCAAAAAAGTCCCAGAGTAGTAGAATCCAGCTTGCTTATATCTAATCTTCTGACATCTCTATAGTTCTAAAAGTGTGAAAAAACTGACAAATGGCCCATGACTCCTGTCAAACATGAAATGAATTAAGAAATACTTTAAATTTGTATAATCAATAATCAAACGTGCACTGAATTTTATTGGTCTACTGTTGAAGTATAAAAGTCCTTTAATTCCAAAACTGTTCTTAAATTATTTTTATGATCAAAGGAATTAAATAGGATCTAGAATCAAAATCAAAATTCCAGTTATTAAAATGATGAATTTATCAAGTCATTTAAAAATGGGTGGAAGACAGGAAGTGATTTCTAAAATCTCAGGCTTTACAACTGTCTTGTTATAACAACAAGGAATCGCTGAGGATGGAATTCAGTCAACTGGAAAACATATTAACCTCCAGAGGGCCTTGGATGTTAATCTGAGCCTTGAAGTCCTTTTCTTCATATAAACTGAGATGCCTTCAACTGCTTCCAAATCTCAAAAGAGATTTTAATCCAGAAGAAGAGACATCTGACTTTAACTTTGCCAAGTAATTTCCTTTAAGAAAATTTGGTGAGGTCAGTCAGGTGTGATAGTACAGACAGTTTTGTTCCCACTGAGACCTCTCTTTAAACTCAGGATTTCCCAAATGTATTTGCTTAGATGAGTTTATATATATATAAATTTTCAGACTTGGGTCTGGTACTTGGAAATTGCTACCATTACTGCTGTGGCTGTTACTCTGCTTTGCACAGAGTCTTATAACCTACT
>NW_007733311.1:68429-87199 GCF_000696425.1 Galeopterus variegatus | reverse complement strand
CAGGGGTGAGCACAGGTGGCCCCGCACCTGGCCTGGCCCCTCCTCTGTGCCCGGCCTCATGCTCTGAAGCCTGGCTGCAGCCCTCAGCCCCCCACTCCTGAGCTGCTTCTTGAGTTCCTGTGCACTCCCCACCTTCTGTTCCCCATGCACGTCCCTTGCCCTCCAGCCACACTGAGCTGCTTTCATGTAGAGCCCCCCTCGCCTCTGCCCCTGCTACTTCCCCCCAAGAACAGTCTCCCCACTATGACTGCTTCATCACTCCCCTGTCCCCGCAGACTGTCTCCGGGGCTCAGCTGTCCCTCTTCAGACCCACTGAAGTACCTGGCACTCTTCCATAAAGCCCCAGTCCATGTATGCATCCTTCATTAACCCATCAGTATTCTCAAAGTGAGGAAGGTTTCGTTATTAAGCCCATTCTGCAGATGTGGACACTGAGGCTCAGAGAAGATAAGTATCTGGCACCGAATTGCACAATTAGTAGGTGGCCTGGGGGATCCACACCAGGCTCCTGAGTGGCCACCGTACCATGCCTACAGATGCTGACAAGTGTGTGTGGAATGCAGGCATGGCCAGCACCCTGCAGCGGGCCAGGCCTAGTCCCTGCCCCTGCACTGACTTTAACAGGCGGTCTCCTACCTTGCTCTCCCACCCTTCAAATCTGCAGCCAGGGGCCAATGGTGGCATGACAGCATTTTGATCCTAGGTCAAAATTCAGGAGAGTAGAAACTGCAAGGGGAATGTCCCTCCATCATGGATTTCAATGTGAGCTACCATCCCAGCAGGCTAATTTCTTATCAAATGTCGGAATCCCGTGGAACATAGCTCACCTTGTCGCCCAGAGGCCCTGCCATGGCCCCCTCCTGTGTCAGGCAACCTGCTGCTTGCCCGGAGCCCACCTCCCATGCCGTTCGGAGCTATGGGGCCGTTGGCCTGGCTGCCCGGAGTGTTCATGTGGGTGGGGATGGGCTCGAAGGTGGGGTCCAGCTCCAGGATCAGCCTGTTGAGTTGCTCAATGGACTGGTCGATGTCCAGGGTGGGCGAGCCTGGGGAGGGGCCCGCACCCAGCTCCGGGCCAGCTCCATTCACGACGGTGTCATCTGGAAACCTGGGTTTGAACGCTTTGCCAGGAGAGGCTTGCTGTGTGTCAGGGGGAGGTGGCCCAGTGCCTATGCCCTTCTGGACAGCCACCCTACTGCTGGTCCCACGGGTGGGGGTGATCGGAACCCCGGGCTGGGCCTGGACAAGGCCAGAACTGTCTGCCAAGCTGCGGCTGATGAGCCTGGCTTCCCCGTCGGGGGCGAAGCTGTACTGATGAGCTGTGACCATCTGCTGCTGGCGCACCCAGGTCTGCGTGGAATAGCTGCTCTGCCCGTAGGCCTGCGTCTGCGCGGACATAGAGGGCTTCCTTGGCAGGGGCTGGGGCTGCCGGGGATGCCGGGGCTCTCGGCTCCCACACGCCCGCTCCCGCTCGTACAAGGGGTCCACACCAAGGCCCAGGTCCGGGGCCAGGGCACCCTGCTGATCTTCACCAGTGCTGCTGCCAAAACCGTCAGACAGGAGGGAGTTCTGGCTGCTCTTGTGGCAGGTGAAGGGGCCCAGGTGGGCTGACTGCGGCCCTTCTGAGGAGGACAGGGTCCCGAGGCTGTCCACACTGTGCAGGTCATGGTGGGGCATCTCATCATCCAGAATGTCCGTCTCCCGGTCCTTCAAAGCAGCATCTCCATTCACATGGACCTGGGCTGGCACTATATGGCGAGTTCCACTGTACTTGCTGCGGGCATCAGTCATGTCCTTGGGGGAGCTCCTGGAGTTTTCCAGGCCAAAGCCACTGAGCAGCTGGTCCAATTCAGCCTTCTCCTGGGGGCTTAGGCCCCTCTTGGTTCCTGGAGTCAGACGCTCTTCAGTCTTGTCAGTCCTGATTGAGGCCGTGGAGTGGCCCGAGTCACTGCTCACTGATAGGGTGTGCTCACCGTGGTCTGGGCTGCTGGTGGCTGGGACAACTGGGGGCCCACCTGGGATGCCAGAATCTGAGGAGCTCTTCTTCCTCACCTTAGCATAAAGGCTGCCATCAACAGGGCCCTGTGTGTGCAGCACTACAGGAGAAAACAGGAGAAAGGCCTTAAGTCAGAGACAAGAGGGAGCATCACTCTCTTACAATGGGCATGTATGTCCATCTAAACAAATAAATGAGCTCATGATATAATCTATAATAAATAGGGACAAATACTCCAAGATCCCAACGTTCTATATCTATACAGATAGTCCCAGACTTAAGATGGCTTGACTTATGATGGCTCGACTTACGATGGCTTGACCTATCATAGTTTGATTTATGATGGTGCAAAAGGGATACATATTCAGTAGAAGCTGTACTTCGAGTACCCATACAACCATTCTGCTTTTCATTTTCAGTACAGTATTCAATACATTACATGAGACATTCAACACTTTATTACAAAATAGATTTTGTGTTAGATGATTTTGCCCAACTGTAGGCTAATGTAAGTGTTCTGAGCACATTTAAAATAGGCTAGGCTAAGCTATGACATTTGGTAGATTAGGTGTATTATATGCATTTTCAACTTATGATGGATTTATCAAGACATAACTCCATCATAAGTTGAGGAGCATCTGAACTCTGGGAAAGCAAATGTCAATAAAAAGAAATTCAAATAATCAAATATCTTCTGGTGCTAGAATCATTTCTACCTGTCCATGCAAAAAAAAAAAAACTGTCATATAGAGCTTTGAAATTCTTCACCCCTTGAAGATCTTGCCTGGAAGGCTCACTGTGAATTCCATCATCATTTTGAGCGGGAAGACCAGCCCAGCTCATAATCCCCAAGGATAGACTGCTTGTCTAAGACACAGGAGAGCGTCCATTCATACGTCTGCCTGACGTTTGCTGAGCACTGGCTATGTGTCAGGTAACAAATTCTATTATATTGAATATCTGATTAACAAATGCCATCCTCTCAGCATTTAGTGATCTGCTAAAATCTAAACACATAACTCAACGAAAGGAGAAAGTGCAGGAATTGATGTTGGCATTCCCATCTAACGTGGTTACTCTGAGCTACGTAGGGCCCAATGATTGTGTCCAGGCCACCAGACACGGAGGCTGATCTACATGCACTGATCGCCATCCATGGAATGTCCGGAAAACAAAAATGAGGCCTGAAATGTGGGCAGGAAGTGCAGAACCCTCTGCTGCTATTATTAATTTCGGCTCTGGCTGCGGTGTTTAGTGACTCCTGAGACCCCATCTGCTGACTGGCAGCCATTAATCACCTCGGCCACATAGGGCACGTCCCAGCCAAGAGCCTCCTAAAATAAGCTGGAGTTGGCAGTTTATCCCTCATGCCACGGGCCTCCCCCACCTCCCTCAACTTTCTCGACTGAAATTGCAGGCATTCCACAACAAGGGAGCTGCCAAGGGCTGGAAACCTACGCTGTTTGGACACCTGGAATTAGAGAGGTGCGAGCCACCACCTCCTGGTGGCGACTGGGCCTGGCCCTGGAGCCGCTCTGGAGGGACCTGCCCTGGGCATATGCCTCACGGCCCCCAGGCTCCAGACTGGTACATTGTCCTGGCAGTGGCTGCTGACTTTTTTGAAAACACTGGGTCTGCATGTCGGAACGAGTCCTGAGAGGTATTGGGTGCTGTGCCGAAATCCCGGCTTCCTTCTCGTTTTAACTGTGCCTGAGAGGCAGTGTACGAAGCAGCGGGAATGGGGGATAGTGAACGCGGGGGACAGCCCAGCCTGGAATGGCCCTGACCTTCACCTTAAAGGAGAGCTTGGGAGGAAGGGCCTAGGAAACGGGAACGATACACAAAATGCTGTGAATAAGCCAAGTCTTCAGGACAGGGCAGCTGGCAACACGAGCGTATGCTGGATCAGGCCGTGGGATTAATCAAGGTAACAGAATCAATGACAGCTACTGCTCACTGAGCACCTATTGCAGGGCAGGCGCCTGGCACAGTTGCTCTGATTTTCACAGGATGGCCTAACTAGCATATTCCTTATTTATCTATAAAGAACTGAGGCTCAGAGAGAATCAACAACTTGCCCAAGGCCAGGCAGCTGCTGGGAGGCAGGGGTGGGCCTAGGTCCCAGGTGTGCTGACCTTGAAGCCTTGTGCTCCTGCTGCCCACGCCACCTACCCACTCAGGGAGTGCCAGGGGGGCACACACCCAAAGGCTCTGTCAGTGGCCCTGCCTGGAAGGAGGTGGCATTGAAGTTACGTCGCTCAGACCAGGGATCAGCAAGTGACCCTTGCTAGGCTATGGCATAGGCAGAGACGGAAAACACGAACTGCACCAGCTCTGTGCAAATTAAACAAAGGGACGCCTGCAACAATGACCCTACATTGCAAGGCACAGCAAGTATCACCTCTACAGTTCCAAACGTGTAAAACGTGATGCATCTGTTGAATCACAAGGGCTTGTGCAGAACAGTCACCCCTTGCTGAAGCTCTGGCACAGATGGACACCAGCTCAAGTCCCAGCTCTACACGGGACCCACCTCCTCAGTTTCTACCAACAGGTGTGTTCACCTTGACCTTCAATCCCAGCTGTAAAATGGGGGTGTGGGTAGATGGTTCTACGTGAGGCTGACCTGAGAATTAAATGACAGAGCACATGGGTGAGTGTCTTTATAGGCCCAGTAAATACCAGTTTAATTTGGATCTGTCCAGATTATCTGTTGCCAGGCAACCTCAACTACTACAAGGCCTGGTAATTCAGTCCTTCTATTCTTCAGAGTGTGAAAAGCAGAAGAGGAGGCGGCGCTGACAAACGTCTTCTGCTCTGCAAGAATCACAGAGACCCCTACCATGATGGAGAGTGCTGACGCCTGTGCGAGCAGCCCCACGCCTGGGTGGGCAGCCGGGGCACAGACTGCGGGGCCACACAGCCAAGGGCACGTGGTGGCTCATTATAGTAACAGATTGCATGCTGCTAAGACTATACATGTATGACTTCCGTGCCCTTCTCCTGAAATCTGAATTAAAATGAACTGGCACAATGACTTAAAAAAAAAAACAAAAAAATCAACCCAAGAATGAGTTGTGAAGAAGTTCCTCTAATTTAAATTGGAATGCTGCCCCAAAGTGCCCATTCATCATTCTTAGGCAGAGTCCTTCAGCTAGCCCCACGCTGAGAATAGTGCGTAAGGAAGGGCCTGTACAAAACGGTAAAGAACAGGACATTCCCTTGGCTGGGGGTTATAAATAACCCTATTTTTACTATTTTTATCAGTAGTAGATATCTTAAAGTAATAATAGAGGCATTAAAAACAGCACCATTTCTGTTACTGTTGACTAAACAATGCCAGGCCCAGTTCTGAGCACTGAGGACGGGGTGTCCTCGAGTCCCCACAGCCTAGGTGTGCGTACGGTGCCTTCTCCAGGGCAGCACAGCCACGGGACAGGGGCCCGATCCAGCCCCACCCAGCACCAAACACCACGCTGGACTCTTCCTAAGCCTGCTACGCACATAATAGCTTTCTAATCAGAAAATGCCCAATAAAAAATCGACAGGAAAGGAACATGAAACAAATCAAGTGAATCCCAAGACAGAACTGCCCCAGTTTCCGAGTCACTCGCAGGAGCAAAGACCTTCCTCAAGGGACGGAGCTCCGGGGAGGCTCACCCAGGGCTCCGCTGACACTCCTCCCACCCAGCACCTACACAATTGTGATCTTGGCAGGGGAGTCGGCTCAGGGAGGGGGACGGAGAAGGGGCCCATCCTGTATTTTGGTCAAGGGTTGCTACTGGGCAAGAAAGAGGACTTGAACTTCAGCAGGACAGTGAGCGCCTAAGTTTCCCTTATCCTCGAAGACGGGATTCCCGTTCTGCCATTTCCTCTGTGTGTGCTCCTGGTCGTGACATTCAGATTGTTCAGCCCCTGCTTCTTCATGTATAAATGGAATGATTATTCTTATCTTTCAACAAAGTCATGAGAACTAAAGAATACACATGCAAACTACCCAGCTCATATTACTGCTACAGCTCTTTCCACAGTGGACAAGGACCAGTGTCCACTCCCTGGTCTCAGCCTGCTCTGTCGCTTCCAGACCACTTTGGGCAGGCATCTGCCCCAGGGCCTTTGCTTCTGCTGCTCTCTGCCTCCAGGCTCTTCATCCCACTTGATCTCTCACCTCCTCAGCATGTGTGTCCCTGACCATCCTTTCTCACTGGGTTCCATTCACAGCATGCACCTCCGTGTGCACACACTGCATGTTCCCCCACTAGGACCTAGGCTCCACGAGGGAAGAAAGGGTTTTGCTGTTTTATTCCTTCTGGTATCTCTAGCATTAGAGAATGGCCTCTGGCACCAACTGGACACTGAGTAACCGAGATACTAAATGTTCTAGCTTATTCTCACACGACAAAACCCAGAGAGCTTTGGAAGAAGCTGAGCTGCCTTAGCAGGCAAAACCAAAAGCAACAACAAAAACCCACCCACCAACAAAAACAAACACACAGACAACCAGTAAGGGTCTGAAGGTGGAAGCTTTGGCCATCTGCAGCCCAGGTGCCTCTGCTCTCTGGGCATCTAAACAGCCCCTCCCCAGACAGCACTGCCGGGCCTGGCCACCCATGAGAGCTGGAGGCAGCGCTGGCCACCGCTACTCACTCACCTGTCATTTTATCTTCAAATATCACAGAACAAAATTGGAAAAGTACCTGATGTCACCTGATCAAAGTGTTCCAAAATTTAGAAGAAAACAAAACTTGTGATCCTGCAGGTTAGCCCCATATGCCCATGGAGCAGGAAGCAGCAGCCAGACATCCAAGGGATGTTTGAACATTGTCTGACCACAGCACACTTGGAACCGGGGTTCCAAAGATGAGTAAGACAGAGCCCTCGTAAACAGCAGGTGCATAATGAACAGCACTTGCTGTTGCTTTTCCAGTCTCCTTTGTCCTGCCACCAGTGTGGAGGTCCCATTGTGCAGACCCACACAGCTCCACGTGGCAGGGCTGGGCCCAAACCACGCCCATCCTCTCACCTGTGCCGCTAGCACCTCTGAGCTGTGTACGTAACAGGGCTGCCTCATCTAAACACGTTTTACTTTCTAAGACCCAGTGCTACAACTGCAGACCAGAGCAATAAAAAGAGAAGTGTGGCTAGAAGTGAAACTTAACTGGGGAGGGTACAGGCAGGCTCATGGCATAGCCAACTGCCAGTCTCCCCATGAAAAATGAAGCGGGAGACCACGTCCTGTTGTTGGAGGCCCCCAAAGCCCTTGGCCAATTGTTAAAGGACATTCTCTTTACCTGATGGCAGATGGCTCCTCTTGCTACAGTCTGGTTTGGAAAAGGGATGCACAAAGCAATTTTCTGCAACCAGACCGAGAAATGACACAGGCAACCACTCTCCCCTCTGTGGTCTCTGGGTATGGGCTGTGGCTGGGGTTCCTGCTGCCCCGATGGGCCCTGAGGGGTGGGGGTGGAGCCCCCTGATGAGGAAGGAGGGAGGCTGTGGAGCTCCACTCTGTCTCTGTCTCTGTCCCCGGAGCTCCACTCTGTCTCTGTCTCTGTCTCCGAAGCTCTACTCTGTCTCTGTCTCTGTCTCCGGAGCTCTACTCTGTCTCTGTCTCTGTCTCCGGAGCTCCACTCTGTCTCTGTCTCTGTCTCTGGAGCTCCACTCTGTCTCTGTCTCTGTCTCTGTCTCTGGAGCTCCACTCTGTCTCTGTCTCTGTCTCTGGAGCTCCACTCTGTCTCTGTCTCTGGAGCTCCACTCTGTCTCTGTGTCTGACGTTCTATTAAAGGGGCCACCGCTTTGAATGGATTGGAGGCAAGCACAGAGAAGTTCTGGAAGGTGGGGTCCAGTCCATCATCTGTCCCTTGCATCTTTTTATACATTTAAATGACAATGTTTTAACTTTTTGCTTCTGGCTTTAAGGGACTGTGGGGGCACCTGAATCCACCTTCATTCTACAAATTCTGATCCCAGGGAAAAGTGACATGTTCAGGATGCAGGATGAGAATCCTCATACATCCCAGTCCAGGGTAAACCATCCCATACTGTGTCCCCTTTCCCTCTGTGCCCCCTCCTCCCCCAACCACTTCCAACCCTTTCAAAGAGGGCTTGTCCACTGTCTGGCAATGATTTCCCTGCAGCCAGGGCCTAGTTAAAAATCAAACAAACAGAAATATGGCTCTGAATGACTTCACGACATACCAGTGAGGTTTATCATCTGGAATAGAACCAGAAGGAAGAAAATACGAAGTGGACGTTCTTGTCTTGTTAGACGACAGCACCTGCAGTGACAGACTTCCCACCACCCCCACCTGTGGTGACAAGCCCCTTCCCACCCCAGCCCTACATTTGAAATGTGGCTTTCCCAATAGGAGGGTAAGAGGCACTCCGAAAATATTCCGAAAGTAATTTAAGAAAATGCGAAAGCCAAAAAAACAAAACATGAAAACACTCTTTCCAATTTTGACTGAATGTCAGCCAGCCAAAGGGACAGCTAGTTACAGCCACCACCTTCCAATACCAACCACTCAGCAGTGGAAAAGACGATCACTGACTGTAATATGTTCAGCTGTCCGCTGGCTCTGCTTCCATCAGAAAGTCACCTTGAAGCAAAAGGATAAACCTGATGGCTTATGAAGCTCCGTGGAATCTTTCTTTCTTCTGTGTACTGACCATATGAATCCCACGTTCTATTTTTGTAATAGGTTTGCTTAAAAAGTAACTTTTTCGTTTCAAAAGAACTTAGAGTATCCTCCCTGCAAGTCTTCAATGGAGAAACCAGAAAATTCTCCATGAAAGTAAGCGTTGACTAAGCACTTGCTGTGGCTGCTAGTTGTAAATGGAGATTTAAAAGGAATATTCGGCACAGTCCGTACTATGCACTGGGGAACAGACCAGCCCTTGGGGAGTAGCAAGAGGAACCGGAGATGGCATGGGTAACAGATGCAGGGAAAGACGGAACAGGATGAGCCACATCCACCCGGCACTGATGGGGCTCTCGCAGGTGAGCTACATAAATCAGCATTTCCATCACCAGAGGAACAGAGAGAATCCCAGAAACGCCCCCTCCTGCAATCCAGTTGACGTATTAAAGACAAAGCTTCTGGGCAAACGATCATATGTGCCAAGCTCGCTGTTACGCCTCAGGGATCTCACTCCCTTCTCAAAGCAAGCCTGGGAAGCGGGATATGCAAAGCCCATTTTGCAGATGAGAAAACAGAGGCTCAGAATGCACTACCACTTAAGATTTTTTTTAAAAGCCTACTGAATAGAGTATCTGGAATTGAAACCCATCTCCATCCAACTCCCGGATGCCTGGGAAGGGGGCATTCAAGGATAGCAGCTCCCAGGAGCACTGTGGCAACTCAGTGAGCCCAGGACAAAGGGTACGGCCCACATCAGGCAATGGGCAAACACTCCCTTCTGCACATTTCCCTTTACTTGTTCAAGTGAAGAACTCCCGGACCTCGCATTTCATGTCGGTGTCCTCACTGTGCCCAGAGCAGGGGGAGCAGGAGTGTTCCATTAGCATCTAATCCCTGCGTACACGTAGCTCAGGTCCACTGACCTCACACTTTGGGAATTACATTGATGAACTGCTTTTTAATATAAATCTATAGTAAAAGGTGGAATTGTTTTTAAATTTATCCACAAGTTCCGTAAGCCATCGTTTGACATGACTCAAATGGTCCCAGACATTGATTTTTCTAACCACGTGGCCTTATGGCCAAGCCACCTGCCTCGAGCTCTCATCAGCTATAAAGGGTTTTCCAGTTGCCTGCTTCTTTCTGACCTGTCTCCTTGGTGACTGATATCAAGGATGACAAAGCGTCAGTAATGAGCTGGCCGGGCAACCACTGAGTTCTGAGCACGTCAGACCTATCGCCTCATTTGGGGCTTTCACAAACCCAGAAAGGCCTAAGGATTCTCCTCTGTTGAACCCAAGGTCAAGGGGCTGTGAGGACTGGGAAGGGGCCAAGACCCCAGAGGCAGGGGTGATCCAGCAGATCCTGTAATACACACCCAGGGATCCCATCACTATATGACACGGCCTCCCACTCAACAGCTGGAAACTGTGCCTCCCCGGCCTGGATGATGGCCTCGCGTGCTGTCTAGCAGACCACATGGCAGGCGGGTCTGGGGCTGCATGGCGTGGAGAGGTCAGCAGGCAATCAGTGCTGGCTGGGACCTGTGTTAACTGAGCACCTGGATGTCAGTCTCTGGAGTATAGAAGAGCCCACCTGCCAAGCCAGGCTGGGGCCCAGAGCACAAGACAGGGCAGAGTGGGGTGAGCCACGAGGCACGGAGCCTTCTCGCATCTACACAGAGTGGGAGAGGCGAGTGGCTTTGGCAGTGTCCCCAGGGTGCCTGCTCTCTGGGGCCTGGTGGGGTTGCAGGCGCAGGAGGACCTGCCCTTCACAAGCAGGAAGAGATGCCTTGGGCCAGACAGCTCCTTCTCAAGGGGAGTCAGTGTGACCGCGCTGGTTACACACGTGGAAATCACTCTGTTTCCATGTGGACATTCATAATTAGAACATTTATAACCTCTCACTAAAATAAGGTTTACTTTTATTTTACAGCAATAGGATTCTGCCTCTGTGCTAATTAAAGATTTCCCGAGTTTGTACGGAATCATTTTCCATTTTGGNAGTAACTTTTTCGTTTCAAAAGAACTTAGAGTATCCTCCCTGCAAGTCTTCAATGGAGAAATCAGAAAATTCTCCATGAAAGTAAGCGTTGACTAAGCACTTGCTGTGGTTGCTAGTTGTAAATGGAGATTTAAAAGGAATATTCGGCACAGTCCGTACTATGCACTGGGGAACAGACCAGCCCTTGGGGAGTAGCAAGAGGAACAGGAGATGGCATGGGTAACAGATGCAGGGAAAGACGGAACAGGATGAGCCACATCCACCCGGCACTGATGGGGCTGCTCGCAGGCGAGCTACATAAATCAGCATTTCCATCACCAGAGGAACAGAGAGAATCCCAGAAACGCCCCCTCCTGCAATCCAGTTGACATTCTAAAGACAAAGCTGCTGGGCAAACGATCATATGTGCCAAGCTCGCTGTTACGCCTCAGGGATC
Organism: Galeopterus variegatus; assembly: GCF_000696425.1. NCBI lineage: Eukaryota > Metazoa > Chordata > Mammalia > Dermoptera > Cynocephalidae > Galeopterus > Galeopterus variegatus. The sequence goes on along the minus strand of NW_007733311.1, from coordinate 76,125 downwards.
TCACTCAGTTCTCAAAGCAAGCCCGGGAAGCGGGATATGGAAAGCCCATTTTGCAGATGAGAAAACAGAGGCTCAGAATGCACTACCACTTAAGATTTTTTTTAAAAGCCTACTGAATAGAGTATCTGGAATTGAAACCCATCTCCATCCAACTCCGAAGCCCATGTTCCAGTTCCTTCAGTACGATGAAATTCTAATCCTGATCAACCACTTCTCTATGAAATCAACAACTTAACTTTGGAAAGAAAATCACCTGAATGTTTCCTCTGTAGCTTCCACAGATAAACTATATAAAGCAAGCTGCACACACATTCACACACAGACACACTCACACACGCTCACTCACTACTCAGAAACCACTAAGCACCTTGTGTTTTCCTGCTAACTCCTGAAATGGTTTATTATCGGGGACAGAATCCCGCATTTTCATGGCAGCTGTGCTGATGGTCACAGTTTTATCTTCCATTTCCTAAAATGAAGCAGGTGCATTCTGTTCCCACCACTAATGGCCTCGAGTGCTATTCCCTGCATGGACTCAGCTCCCCGTCATGTGCCCACCACACCTGCAGCCCCATCAGAAGCCCTGGACACATGCCTGCACCTGAACCACCAGGGGGAACAGGCTACTTCCCCAGATATGGCTCCCGACAGGCCTGTCTCCAAGTTACCCTCAAATGACTCTCTCAGGGCCACCCCACTAATTAAATTCACTGTGTCCAACCTGTACCGATAAGTGGGGGCAATGAACGATACCAGGAGCCACAGGTCCCCACAGTGGGACTCGGATGACCACAGCCGACCCAGGAAGTATGTCTAAGAAGAGGGAGAGACTTCATTCTGAAGCAGCAGCACCATCCACAGGCAGCCTGGTGGATGGTTCTCTAGTCTATGCTGAGTGGACACAGCCAGCCTCAACAGGTTCCAACTACAGCCTCCACGCAGGTGACGTTCTGGGTAGGGATACGGGGCCTGGACACAGATGGGCATGGACAGAGGTGGGGAGGGGAGGCTGCAACGGGGGGCGAGGGACAGTTTAGATGATGGAAAGGTTCGTGTCTTGACTGCGGTGAGAGGGTCATGGAAGAACGTGTGCCAACCTCAGACAAGCATACACTAAACAGAGTGAATTTTACTGCATGTAAATTATACTTCAATTAAAGCAACCGTCATGAGATCAAGACAGACAAGGGATTCACAGTGGAATGGGCCCCGCGCTGCTGTGGCTCCCTGGGAATCCTCCGCCCTCCCCCTCTTACCCTCCTCCCCCTCCTCCCCTCTTCCTTCTCTTGCTTCTCTTCCTCCTCCCCATTTTCTCTTCTTCCTGCTCCTCCCTCTCCTCCCCCTCTTCAAAGGCCCTTCCTCTTCTTCCTGGATTCCACGGGATGGTGGGAACTCTCTTCTTGCAGCATAAAGCTTGTTTGGATGTTTTCACTGGAGCCATCTACGTACACGTCTTCACTCTCCTTCTAGACTTTCTGGCCTAATCCAACCAGGCTTGAGTCCCGGCTCTGCTACAGCTGTGAGAATCACTCACCCTCTCTGTGCCTCACTTCCCTTGTCTGTGGAGAGGTAACCTGGGGAAGGGGGCATTCAAGGATAGCAGCTCCCAGGAGCACTGTGGCAACTCAGTGAGCCCAGGCGGATGCCTGGGAAGGGGGCATTCAAGGATAGCAGCTCCCAGGAGCACTGTGGCAACTCAGTGAGCCCAGGACAAAGGGTACGGCCCACATCAGGCAATGGGCAAACACTCCCTTCTGCACATTTCCCTTTACTTGTTCAAGTGAAGAACTCCCGGACCTCGCATTTCATGTCGGTGTCCTCACTGTGCCCAGAGCCGGGGGAGCAGGAGTGTTCCATTAGCATCTAATCCCTGCGTACACGTAGCTCAGGTCCACTGACCTCACACTTTGGGAATTACATTGATGAACTGCTTTTTAATATAAATCTATAGTAAAAGGTGGAATTGTTTTTAAATTTATCCACAAGTTCCGTAAGCCATCGTTTGACATGACTCAAATGGTCCCAGACATTGATTTTTCTAACCACGTGGCCTTATGGCCAAGCCACCTGCCTCGAGCTCTCATCAGCTATAAACGGTTTTCCAGTTGCCTGCTTCTTTCTGACCCATCTCCTTGGTGACTGATATCAAGGATGACAAAGCGTCAGTAATGAGCTGGCCGGGCAACCACTGAGTTCTGAGCACGTCAGACCTATCGCCTCATTTGGGGCTTTCACAAACCCAGAAAGGCCTAAGGATTCTCCTCTGTTGAACCCAAGGTCAAGGGGCTGTGAGGACTGGGAAGGGGCCAAGACCCCAGAGGCAGGGGTGATCCAGCAGATCCTGTAATACACACCCAGGGATCCCATCACTATATGACACGGCCTCCCACTCAAAAGCTGGAAACTGTGCCTCCCCGGCCCGGATGATGGCCTCGCGTGCTGTCTAGCAGACCACATGGCAGGCGGGTCTGGGGCTGCATGGCGTGGAGAGGTCAGCAGGCAATCAGTGCTGGCTGGGACCTGTGTTAACTGAGCACCTGGATGTCAGTCTCTGGAGTATAGAAGAGCCCACCTGCCAAGCCAGGCTGGGGCCCAGAGCACAAGACAGGGCAGAGTGGGGTGAGCCACGAGGCACGGAGCCTTCTCGCATCTACACAGAGTGGGAGAGGCGAGTGGCTTTGGCAGTGTCCCCAGGGTGCCTGCTCTCTGGGGCCTGGTGGGGTTGCAGGCGCAGGAGGACCTGCCCTTCACAAGCAGGAAGAGATGCCTTGGGCCAGACAGCTCCTTCTCAAGGGGAGTCAGTGTGACCGCGCTGGTTACACACGTGGAAATCACTCTCTGTTTCCATGTGGACATTCATAATTAGAGCATTTATAACCTCTCACTAAAATAAGGTTTACTTTTATTTTACAGCAATAGAATTCTGCCTCTGTGCTAATTAAAGATTTCCCGAGTTTGTACGGAATCATTTTCCATTTTGGAGAAAACCAGAGGTAAGAAATGATGACTATGCTTGGGCCTTCAAGAATATTACCTTTAATCTACAAAATCAGAGACTGTACGACTTTGATATATTACAAGGTGGGTGAAACATGTTCTTTTCCTCTAATTTTTTTTCTAAAACTAAAAGAAGATGGTAATAAATTTCTGCTCTGTAGAAGGCAACCTCTATTTCTCTCCTTAGGCAGAGTGCTAGAAATAATCGCATTCTAAGACAGCTTTCTCCTGGAGTGTCAGCCTCACCTTGAGAGCACACGTACTCTTGAGATCCCAAACACACAACGACCCTCTGAACTGCAAGGCGGGAGGCAGGGGGCAGAAAGGAGGCTGGCAGGTGGTGGCACCAGAGCACCCCACAAGGACTGTCCATGCGGGTGCAGGACCAACCATCCTTCACCGTGGAACAGAGCTGAGCTCTGGGCTCCTGCTCTCTAAAAAGGAGGCAGGCTGTAAATTCTTGGAGAAATATCAAGCAGGGGAAAAAAAATAACGAAAGCAAGATCGGGAGCAGGGCCTCCGCACAGAATGCCCAGCCAGCCACAGACCAACCCCCAGGGAGGGAACACGTCCCACTTCAGAGACACGAGCGAGCATCTTGGGAGCCAGGCTGGATTCCAAGCACTCCCCTCACCGCCTGGGCGAAGCTCCAGAATGCTGGGATAAAGGAGCTCTGGGGTTCCGAGTGGGGCTGCAGCAGGCGTGCCCCTGACATAACCGAGGTGCCCCTGCCAGCCACATGGAAAACAGGGTGGCCAGGCAGCTCTGCGTGCAAACCACTCATGCCTGATGCCCTGAGGAGGCTGGCCGTGCAGCTGGCGCCTATCTTGGTGGCCCTCTGACCGGGCAGCCCAGCTCCCATTCAGGCACTCCTAACTGTGAAAGCACATTGGGGCCCAGCCAGGAGGAAAACGGGTCTTGTCAGCCCCCACAGAGGCTGCCTGAGCCGACCAGCCACAGAGCAGACCAGAGAGCTTCCGAACACACACTCCACGTCACAACATCCTTGAACTCTCCCCAAAAAGTTCCACTCCTCTAGCTTGCGAACACATGAAGCCATTCCTACACAAGTCCTGAGCGACATGCCTTCCTGCAGGCTGGGGCTTCTCTTCCACAGAGTATTCCACCCCAGCCTCCCTCGGCTCCTCGTCCCCTGCGTAGTGAGATGGCAAGTCTCAGAGAAGCACACAGCTCAGACTCAGGCCTCTGTAGCCTTGCAGGACACACACAGACGTTCTCTGCTTACCTTCCGGCAAAACAGCCCAGCAGCTCTCAGCCTGCAACTGTTTGCCCCAGCTCTCCTTGAAGACAGCCTCCAGCCTCCCCCTGGGGTCGGGGGCGTGCTGCCTCCCTCCCGGGGCACCCGGCCTCCCGCTCCAGCCAGTGCAGAAGGTAAAAGCTCTTGCTGGCTACACGGGGACTTTGATTCCGCCCAAAAGGCCGGTGCAATGTAAACACGAGGGTGGGGTTTGGTGCAGTCAGGTCTAGTGAAATTTGAACCGTGGGAGGCTGAGGAGGCGGGGAACAGGGCTCCTCCAAGAGTCCCTCAGCCAGACTTCTGAACTGATGTCCGAGCCAGCACTGACCTGCATCGTTGACAAACCACAGCTCCAGCCTCCATGTGCTTTCTTCAGAATACCCAGCCCCAAATCTCTGCCGCACATCCTCCATCCCTCGGGACTGTTTTCTGTCTTCTATGCTCAGTGGCTTGGAGAATGCTGTTAGTGGTAATCACACTCAGTGTATTTTGTGCGGTTTCCTTGCACACCTCAGACCTCCATGCTCTGGGCAGCAAATCCTTCCCATCTCAGGCCTCTCTACACCCCACTTAGGTGGGCTCAGCCAATGCTCATGTCCTTGCTCTGGCTCAATGTCAGTCACCTCACGACCACATGCCTTTCTTTACTCTAGATGAGGCCTCTCTACACCCCACTTAGGTGGGCTCAGCCAATGCTCATGTCCTTGCTCTGGCTCAACGTCAGTCACCTCACGACCACATGCCTTTCTTTACTCTAGATATGAACAGAACAGGCCACAGCAAACAAGCCAAACCCATTCTGATGCTTGCAGGTTCCACAGCACAATGGGAACCTTTGTCTATGTCACCACTCAGTCAGCTGTCGAAGGGAAATAGGACATAACTGGGCTGTAAGTGCAGGCGAGGGCAATACATATCCTCAATAAACCACCTGAAACTGCCATAGAGGCACAAGTCACTTACAAGACATCAAGGTGAAACTCAGCTCACTCTGGGGAGTAGCAATCTTTTTTACAATGAGACATATGTGTGTCTTCTACAAGTTCTGGTAAATTCAGTGGCCTACAAAGGGTGCTGCCTAACCACATCATCCAATCAAGGGAAGCAGCGTTACTGCTCCCACTCTACAAATAACATGGTCACTGCAATAAAGGCAGTGACTAATTTACCACATAATATTTTTCCTTCAAAGGATACACATCAAAAGAAAAGAGATTAAAACCAGATACTTGAATAATTGGTGTGAGGACTGAAACGAACGTCTGTGTCTCTCCTGAGCATCTGGGGCCTTGTCAAGCTGTAGCTAACTCTATGATCAGATATGGCTAGTGGGTCCCAGCTGTCCACAGGACCCCAATCTTGGAATCAGAACTTTGCATCACAAAACTGTGTAAGGAAAACAACAGCTAAGACACCAATAACTGAGTAAGAGAACAAAAAGATGTGGATCCCAACTTTCTAATAGAGAGAAGCTGCAAGATATGTTATGTGTTCAAAATGAGCATTTCTTTCCATGTTGCTCTGAGTTGGGTTTATTTGGGGTTGTTTTTTTCCCCGGTGGCTGAGGATAAATTTTCTTCACATTGATGACTGCTTTATAAATGAGCTGCTGTAAGCCTTCATGAATTCATGGCAACTGGCACCATTTAGCCTTCAGATCTCATTGTTTATGTTGAGACAGCCACGGCAAAGTCATGCCCCAAATGCTCTCATTTTCCATACATTTCCCACTAGTGGCTTGTGACTACATGGAGCCTTTCAGACTATTAGTATTAACGTTTCTTGAAACAATACGGTCTTTTGAGGTTTTGCTGAAGTTTGGCCAGAAGGCAGCTCTGTGGCTCAGAGAGTTTTGAAAGGCCCCAAAGCTTTTAACCCTGACACGCTGTAATTCTGTGCACAGGGTTACGTGTCTAATGAAGAAAAGACTTGGTGGGTTTCCCAAAAATCTCTGAAAGTTGTCAGCAAAGTGAGACAGGAGGCTGCAGAGTATTTAGTGTGATTCCTGCTTGGGATGCCATAAAAGCAGAAGAAACTTCCAGAAAGGGAACCCAGCTAGGAGGATGGTAAAAGATATGGACATTTCAAAAGGGAGTCGAAAAGATCAGAGGTATAAGAGTGTCCTAAAGTCAGACATATACAAGAATGTTCATAGCAACCTTGAACATACCAGACAATAAGAAGAAATAACCCAAATGCACATAGGCAGACGAATAATAAACAAAATGTGGAATATCCTCACAGGGGAACATTATCCAGCCACAGAAGGGTGCAACATGAAGCACAACACAGATGAACTTTGAAACCTCACGCTAAGTGAGAGGCACAAGTCACAAAAGGCCACACACTGCACGATTCCGTTTATGTGAAATGCCCAGAGTAGAGAAACACACAGAGAAAGATTAGTGGTTGCTGGGTTGGGGAGGGGAAGAATTGGGAGTGACTGCCAATGGATATGGGGCTTCATTTTGGGGTGATGGAAATGTTCTGGAAATAGATAATGGTGATTGCTGCACAACCTTGTGAATGTACTACAAATCAATGCACTTCAAAATGATTTAAATGGTGAGTTTATGTTATATGAGTCTGATCTCAATATAAAATAAACAAAAAGTAAGAATATCCTAAGGCTAGGAACCACATGGTAGCAAGGGTGTGTTCAGAAAATGATGATCATCGGTCTGAGGTGTGCACACACTCACAGGTTTAGTGGCAGGTGCCCAGGTGGCAGTGGGGCAAATACAGGCACGGGCTCTAATCCCAGGTAGATGGGATTTCTGCAGCAGAGCCTGGCACACAGTATGAAGGGAGGAAGAGACACGCACATCTGTGCACTGGTCACCACAACAAAGCTGGTGACAAGGGTGTGTCAGATGCTGTGGTCAGGTCAGCCTCACACACAGGGCTCCAGGAAAGGAGAAAACTGCCATCTGGGAGGGTCAGGACATGGATCCCGAGGAAGCCACCACCTGGACTGCGGGTCAGAGGGTGAGGTGCAGGGCTTCTGCGAAGTTCTCGGTCATAAGGAGGAACACGTGGAAATGGTTTCTAAATTAATACAGCTTCCAAGAGAAAGTTCTGATTGAAAGCATGACAGCACTGACCCTACAAATGCAGGTGTCCTGGCCCCCGGGTCCTCCACCCTCCCCACTGCTCGCACTGCTTGGTCCTCTCCGGACTTTCTCTCCACTGACTGATCCCCTGAGCTGACATCTCTGCCCATCACACAGAGCCCACGGGACCCCTCCCCACCCGTCAGGCCAGGCCTGGCCGGCCTGGAACCCCCCTGAGGGGCAGCCTCTGCCCGCCCCACTTCTGTCCGGCCCCAGGCCACTTTCACCCAAAGCCCATTTCCCTCTGGAAACCTGTGCTCCTCACCCTTGACTGCAGCATCCTCCAGCCCTGGCGAAGCCATTGCCTCACTTCCTGGCGCGGCCCCAC
>NW_007733311.1:63568-67441 GCF_000696425.1 Galeopterus variegatus | reverse complement strand
CAGGCCAGGCCTGGCCTGCCTGGAACCCCCCTGAGGGGCAGCCTCTGCCCGCCCCACTTCTGTCCGGCCCCAGGCCACTTTCACCCAAAGCCCATTTCCCTCTGGAAACCTGTGCTCCTCACCCTTGACTGCAGCATCCTCCAGCCCTGGCGAAGCCATTGCCTCACTTCCTGGCGCGGCCCCACACCCACGGCCACTGTGGCCGGGCTCAGACGTCACCATCGCAGCTGACTACGGACCTGGCCTTGACTCTGTGGACCTCAGAGAACTTTCTGTGGTTTGACTTTAACATTTCTTATGTCCTAACCTTGACCAGCACCAAACTGTGACAACCCTGGGCTCTTCCCGCAGGGCGGCAGTCTCTCCCTCCTCACGCTGCGGTGGCTCCTGCGTTTCTGCACACATTGGGCCCCTCCCTCAGCACAGCAGAGTCGGAGCTGATGCACGTTTAACTCCAGCACCATGTTTATATCCAGGCTACACAGACTCCGGTGTTTCCTTTCCTAACCTGCCCAGACCCCAGGGCATCACTCCCCCTCACCCACTGCCTGTGCCCCACCGATGTGCACACCAACACCACAGAAGGGCCCCCGGTGCAGGGTCCACGGCAGCCCTGGCACAGCACGCCGCCCACCCCACCAGCCTCCCACTGCTGGTGGAGACTCCTCCAAGCCTTCCCAGCCCCGACGACCCCACTGCCGTGACTGCTGCCCCCTCTGGGCAGCTGATCTCAGCCTGCTCTGCACAGGCCACGAGAGGCCGCTGTGTGGGAACTCATTCCCAGTCTGCCCCGACTCCTGCACGGCCCCCAGCACCCCCTGCCCCAGACACGCCCATCATGCCCTCAGCCTCCTGCCTCTTGTCAGGCTGGCCCTGCCCACGATGACCTCAGCACATAAGGAGAAAAAGTGTCATAGCTGGTTGGCTGTACCTAGACTCTAGGCTCTTGCACTGATGGTATCAGTGGTGAGACTTTGTCATTGATCATGTCAGTAGTGAGACTTGCCGTTAGTGCTATCAGGGGTGGGACTTACTTACCATTGGTGGTATTAATCGTGACACTGGCCATTGGTGGTATTAGTGGTGACACTGGCCACTGGATTAGGAGCAGGTCCCAGTGAATGTGGGATGCTGCTGGACTCTGATATCAGATGAAAAAACATGAGAAAGATGACGGGGAGTCACAGAGAGGTGGAATCAATCTGGGTTCTTTTCTTCACTGAGTGGGGTCAGGGGCTATGGAGAAGCCATCCTTCTCTTAGCACTGGGGGTCATTGTTGTGGCACATATAAAATATTGCTTTCTTCTTAATCTTAAGTCAAAGGACTTGGACAGGTCACCTGGGGAGTGAAGGTGGAGTGGTGACCCTCTGGGGAGCTCATCAGAGAAAACCAGAGGCCATGTGTACTCCTGGGAGCACACTGTAGAACCCTGGACACAGTCTCCATCAGTCCCTCACTGAGCATTGGTAGCGCTGGACCCTGCAATACAGAACTGAATGGGACGCTCACAGCCCCAAGCAGAAGCCAGGACACGGCTGTAATGGCGAATGTCAGAGCTCACCATTCTGAGTGCTAGTCGTGAGGCACCTGGTCGTAAGGCACATGGTGTTCTGAGCACGCAGCTAATCTTTACCACAGCTTGAGGGGTCAGATGGCTAGAGCACATGGACAGTGGTCTCCTCAGCCCAGATGGCCCGAATGGGGCCAGAGACACAGGGCGTGCAACCCTGGGTATGAAAGCCCCAAGTCGAAGAGCTTGTCCCAGCTGCCCTTTCTGTGAACACCTGCCCTTTTCCCTTATGTCACCGGCCACTTCTCCTTCCCCTTAGGACACAGGGCCTCTCTCTGTTTTGCAGCACTTTGCAGGTTAAGCAGTACATGATAGTCACATATGTACAGTATAAAAGGCCTCCCCAGACCTGGGTCAAATCCAACCAACTCTCAGTGTCTCCATTCACTGTGTGTCCCTACAGGTGACACTACTTAACTCCTAGGGCCATCATTGGGGAACACACGTGGGCTAATTTATGCAAACTTGTACAGGACTACATACATTTCAAAGCAACGACTCTGACACCAGTAAGGTTAGAAAAGCAACAGACTCTTAATAGCTGATAGCTCAGGGCCTGGACTCCTTAGACTGTCCCCAACATCTCACTTCTTCTTCTGATGGCCCCTGCATTGCAAACAGGTAACACCCACATGACTGTCCCTCTGTCCGGTGCAGAGAGTCAACCCAACCACGGAGTGGCTGCTGTGGCCAGATGCTGCATGAGGACAACGTGAGTCTGGGTACACTTTGGATGCTCCGGCAGTGGTGTTCCCGTCTTGCTGACAAGGAACGTGGGCCATGGATGGGCTGGGGGCCTGCATGAGCCCAAGCTCTCAACAGAGAGCAGGGCCTGGCTGCGAGGTTTCACGTCTGACTCTGGTGGTCCCCTCCCACTAAGTTGTCAAAACTTGCTTTAGTTTAAGATTCTCCAAATCTTAAAACCCAACAATTTCTGGGGAGACAAGCTTTCACATCCATTTTCAAACTGGCAACATCTGAATGGCCGCAACGTGATACGGCAGGTCCCTTGCCAGCTCCGGGCACACCTGCGGCCAGCACTTCTTGACCCAACTTGTCCTGATCAGTGGCCCATTATTGGAAGCTTGGCAGAGTGTCCTGAGTAGATGGCACAGCCCTCTCAGGGCTGTATCTTATTGCGAATGGTGCAGGGAAATCCGAATCCCCTTCAGACTGTCTGCGCCAGCAGCCACTGTGGGTGTCTAGAAGCCAAGCCTGAGCTCTGGCAGTGTTTATAAAGGCAGCTGCTTAAAGCAGCAGTGCCACAACCTTGTCAGATTGGCAAAAGGTTGAGCCACAGCCTTAGGAACCTAGAACGGCACAGCAAGCCTTCCTTCCAGCCCTCAGCCATGCTTGGAGCTCTCCTGCCCTCACCCCCTGCCTTCCTCTGAACCTGTCATGGGTTCTTATTCATCCAACTCCTAAATATCTGAAGCCCCTACTGTCCATCCCCAGAGCACATCTGAAGTCCAGACCTCTGTCAGTTCTAGGCTGGGAGCACCAGAAACCCCTTTGCTACCCTCACTCCTCTGAGTCTGGAGACTCCACGCATCCTCCGGGCCCCTGTGTTATCTTGCTAGATCCTCCAGCTGTGTGGCTCCTGGGATCCTCACTGTCAGCTAGCGAAGGAGCTTCCTGATCGGGCTTGAGCCTCGCATTCCACCACCCAGCGGCTGCTGCTTCCTCCAGCTCCCACCCGGCCCCAACCAGACCCAGCGCTCCCTCCTGGGAAATATGCCTTGCTCGCCCTGCCCTGTGCCTGTGGTTGGCATGTCCATGCCTGCAAGGGTCGTCTTCCTTGTGAATCTCCCTGGATTGCACATGTGGAGTAACTGCTTCTCTCAGATTCTTTCCTAATTCCTGGCACATGCCCCACTACGGCACAGGCTGCATCCTGTAGCATCTGCTGAGTTGTGCATACATCTTCCCGACGAGGGTGCCTGCTCTGTTTTTCTCTCCCTGCACCCATCACAGCATCAGAACCAGGGTGGGCCCCAAGGAAATGTGAGATGCATGAAAATGACAAACTGCATGTACAGTAATAAAATCTCCCTGAGTTGGAGGAGAATATCTTTAGGATTGTCTAATTAAAACAGGCCATTTTACACGTGGAAGGAATGAAACATGGCTCATCTGAGCAAGCAGCAAGCTCCCAGGTGGGGCATGCAGCCCACAGCACTGATGCTGCCCCGTCCAGTGGGAAGACAGACATTCTCCAGGGGCTCGGCAACATGAGGCATCAAGGGACACGCAGAGAGCTGCACTGCAGAGTGCTGGGGGAGAAATCAACTTTGCAGGGGT
>NW_007733311.1:62800-63558 GCF_000696425.1 Galeopterus variegatus | reverse complement strand
ATGTGAGATGCATGAAAATGACAAACTGCATGTACAGTAATAAAATCTCCCTGAGTTGGAGGAGAATATCTTTAGGATTGTCTAATTAAAACAGGCCATTTTACACGTGGAAGGAATGAAACATGGCTCATCTGAGCAAGCAGCAAGCTCCCAGGTGGGGCATGCAGCCCACAGCACTGATGCTGCCCCGTCCAGTGGGAAGACAGACATTCTCCAGGGGCTCGGCAACATGAGGCATCAAGGGACACGCAGAGAGCTGCACTGCAGAGCGCTGGGGGAGAAATCAAGTTTGCAGGGGTTGAGTCCTAAAGGTGGAAAGGAAAAGAAAGCAAGTCCAGGCTACCCATGAAAGGAGAAAATGGGTCAGACAAGCAGGAAAGAGAACGGTGGGGATAGCGCCTACACAGTAGCTCCCCAGGGTGGGACAGAGGCTGTGATCCTTCATCACTCCTGGCCATTGAGGGGGAGGGAACAGTGGAAACTGTCCTGCCCACCTCCCTGGTGGTGATGTCCAAATTCAGGGACCTTGTGCTGCTGTGGGGTATCTCCTTAGCCCATCCCAGCAAACCTGATCCTGACCAGCAGGTGCATCCTGCCAAGATAAGAAATGCCCCCAGTCCTCTCTGCGTGGCAAGCAGGTGTGACATCCAGTGACACAGAGCACAATCGCAGCTGCAGATGAGGAAAGGCAACAGTCGGCTCTGTTGGGCGTGATCTCGAACACGTGACAGCCCACTGAACTGTGCTGTCATTACCAA
>NW_007733311.1:57885-62282 GCF_000696425.1 Galeopterus variegatus | reverse complement strand
GGCTCTGTTGGGCGTGATCTCGAACACGTGACAGCCCACTGAACTGTGCTGTCATTACCAACAGCACGCAACCGTGGAAGGCTACCGGGCCCTCGTCAAGTCCTAGCTTCTTATTTCTCTGCAAACTGCTCCCTTTATCTCTAAAATGTGCTCACAAGTTCTTGTGAGGATTAAGATAACACAGTGAGGCTTTGGCAGGCTGCCACACTGTGTGCCCCAAGACATTCTTCCCTCTCCTCGGGGATAGCAGGCACCCCAGGAAATACTGACACAGCCACCATCCCCCCACAGCTCACAAGCAGAGCAGGCAACCACCAACCATGACCACAGACCCAAAAGGACAGGAGTGACCACCACGTGTGTGTGTGTACCTGCAGAAATCAGAACATCTGCAGTCACTTGCCCACACTGGAATGGATTCAACGTCAGCTCCTTTCTAGTACAGAAAGCAGAATATCACACTTAAACATTAAAGGTAGGTGCTCTCCTCACAAGAGCCCTGACAGAAGGCTGTGGAGGGCTCCATGCCAGGGCAGCAGGTTTTATAGAGATAAATGCAGATTAAGTCAACATTTCTGGGGTTTGTGTGTGTGTGTGTGTGTATGTGTTTAACCAACAGGAACTAGAAGCAGAAGGGTGGGTAGAAAAGAGCTACAATATATCATTTTCCAGCTAGAAGAAAACGTTGCAGAGGCTCCCAAACCTCCCTTTGCTCCCCAAAGCTTTAGACAGCTCTGAGGAATGGAGCTGGATGGGGCTTCAGCCCTGATGAGAAACGCAGCTGAGGCTGTGTTTTCTGTCCAACGGGGCCACATCCTCATCCAGGGACCCAAGCCAGGCACTGCTGATTCCAGGCAAGAGTGAGGCACCAACCTGGTGCAGGAATCATCAGTGCAGAAGGGTTGAATGCCTGAGAGTGCTGAGGACAGGTGAAGAGTCGGAGAGAAGGAGAAAAATTCAGGAAGGACAAGTTTCCCATTCAAGGGAAACTTCTTTCTGGAGAACAGCTTCCCAAGAGGACGCAAAGCCTGAGGATTCTGCAGAGCTTTGGTGGCAGGAGCTGTTGTGGTGGCCTTGTGTGTAAGAGTGAAAGCTTAGGCACCCCACAGGAGTGCAGTGACAGGATGGTAGGCACTTGGGTAACCACCCAAATGGGCTGCAGTGCAGTCAGTGAGCAGGACGTAGGAAACATTTAAAGATGCACACAGATGCTCGGATAGAATTCAGGCGGTAAAACGGTGCACGGGTGATCCTGTTGCAAGATGTGTACATGTTTACAGAAATCATGCCTAAAATACACCAATGGGAAGTGTTTTACCTCTAGATAGTAAGATGGGGTATGTGGGCTGCGGGATTGCGGAGGCTGCATGGACGAGCCTGGTGCTGGGGTGTCGAGAGGTGGGGGATAGCTGCCCCATACCCTCCTCATCCATGCAGAAGTCTTTACAAGGCCTGGAAGTCCTCAGAGAACATGGTCACCAGAGCCTCCTTCCACTCTGTGACTGCGGTTATCTTGGTGTCTGGGGATGCAGACCAGACGCAGCTGCCATCTCATGCCGTAAGCGGAGACACCATGCTCTCGGTACTGACCCTCAGTGAGCCCGTGGAAGCTGCAGGTCTCCCCGAAGTGGGTGTCTGTGGCTGTGCCCAGCTCAGTGTCCACCTCCCCTTCCTTGGGGATGACACTTGGATTTTCCTCTGGGAAACTAGCCCTCTACCCACTTCCTGCATGCAGCTGGGAGTGGGGGAGGGGGCGGTGTTCAAGGCACCCTGCCCACCCCAGCCAAAGGTTGGTCCCTGACCCAAGCAATGCCATTCAGAGACTCTTTTCCAGGAATCTGGACTTAAGCTGAGAGATGCCAGGGCTGAAAATGGTTGGGTCCCGTTATCCTATTGCTGCTGGTCCCTGCAAAGGGTCCCAGGGGCTGCTGCCCAGGCCAGAGTGTCGTCCCTTCCAAAACCTCCACCGACTAGATGGCTCTGCTTTCGACTCTGAGCCATTCCATGGTCTCCTGACAAATTCCTTTTCCCCCCTCAAATTTCCTGAAGTTAATTTACATGGCTATAGTCAAAGAAATTGATACATCAATTCCAAGGGTTCAGAGCAGTCCCAGCAGAGTCTACCCATGGGTGCTCTGGGGACAATAATTAGGAACCCTGAAGAACAGACAGTGGAAGTAGTGGTGGTGACAGATGGAATGAGCAAGGTAAGCGCTGGCCTGGGAGAGCCCACTGCGGTCCTTTTTGTATAACACCCCTCATTCTTTGAGAGCCCCTGAGTGGACTATTTTCATAGGGCAAAGCTAGTTCATGGAAAAGCTGAGATTTAAGGTGTAGAAGCAGGACTCCCTGCTTCCCCAACTTACTGTCACAGGAAAGCAGTGCATCGGGCTGCACATGGTGCATTTCTTGCCACCTTCCCGCACTCAACGCACTTCTGTCTGGAAACCACCCTCTCCCGGCCATCCTCCCCACTCTCGCTGTTCCTGCCTGGTTTCCTTCCAGGACTCTTGCTCACCTGCTCCTGACCAGCTCCCTTCTTTGCATGGCAATGCCGACCCCTCTCTGCTCACCCCAGACTCACCAGTTGGCAGCTCAGAGGCCTGTGCCGATCGCCCGCCACTCAGACTATCCACTTGCATGGCCCAGCACCTCCAACGGCAGCCACTGCAGCACAGGGTCTCCCTCTTGCTCAGGTCACCTGGCTCGGGAGATGCTGGGCGGAAAATGCACCAGAGGGAATTGTCCTCCGTCATGTCAGAAAGCTAGAAATAGCAGGCTGCTGATGTTTAAAGTTTAAATTGTTTCTTTGATCATTCATTCAACAAGCATGTATTGAGTATCTGCTATGGTCTGAATGTTGTGCCCCTCCAGAGTTCATATGTTGAAATCCTAACCCCCAATGAGATGGTATCAGGACGTGGGGCCTTTGGGAGGTGATTAGGTCATGAGGGTAGAGTCCTCATGAATGGGACTAGTGCCCTGATAAAAGATGCCCTAGGAGCTCCTCCCCCTTTCCACCACACGCAGACACAACAGGAAGGCAGGTGTCTGTGACCAGAGGAAAGCCCTCAGCAGAACCCCACCATGCTGGCACCCTGATCGTGGACTTCCAACCTCCAGAGCAATGAGAAATAAATTTCCATTGTTTAAGCCACCTAGGTTATGGTATTCTGTTATAACAGAGTGAACAGCCTGAAAACTGAGATAGTATCTAAGTAAAGAAGCGTTTCCCTCTGAAGACACACGGGAGGCTCATTCCTGCAGTCAAGAGTGTTTGTACTGAATTCTGCTCTCTCGGGTTCTGTGACCATTTTGACTGGTTATACGGGCAAATCCTCCTCTACAATGTACCTGTCTATAGACACACACATTTCCACACATTTTTCCATAAAAATCTTTTGGGGTTATATGAACATTCAACTGTTCTTTCGTTTTTCACATAAAACCAGCGTAGATCCTTTACCACTTCTGAGTTATGTGTCCTGGGCACCCGTTGGCTCTCAGTTCCCTGGTTGTGAATTGGAATTACGAAGTCTGACCCACAGGCGGGTCACAGGCTCAGCTCGGAGCCAGCTCAGGGGACAGGAGCTGGGTGCCCAACTCTCCTCACCCGGACCTGGGGTTCCTCCTCCACACCACCCCCGGGACTTTCCACTGCTTGCCTCTTACCACATCAGCACCTGGGCCATCCGCCCTGTGACCCGCAATTTTAGAAATTTTAGAAGCCCTGCCTCCCCCAAGGCTTGCCCCTCCCTCAGCAAACAGGGAACCTTCCACTATTGCAAAAATGTCATTTTCACAGCTCCACAACCACGCCGGGTCTCCTGGCCGCGCTTCCCGGGTAGACTCTGTGCACAGTCTCACCCCACTGCCTCGCTTGCTGGCGCTCATGGAGCACACGCTGCTCTGGTCACATCCACCCTCCTCGGCCTGGCATTTAGGATTCTGAGCCAGCTGTCCTCAGAATCTCTGTGCAGCTCTCCAAACTGTCCCTCTACTCTTCTCACCCTGGGCTGGCTACTCACTTCCTCATGAGGCACTCACCGTGCTGTCCTCCAGCAGAAAATGGCACAGCACGATCGACACAGGGTAGTTATGCTGCATGTAATAGACACTACTGGGAAAAGACTCTGCTATCAAAAGTTTGATAACCGTTGACTGAATAAAGGCAAAATGGATCGTTCTCACAGCCTTAAGATTCTGATGTGCACTACGGATCTTTTAAGACACTATGTGCAGTTTTTCCAAAAGTTTTCAGCTGGAATTCTTTTAATAGGCTGGTTATCTTGAAAGACTCGTGTTCTGAATAATTCACACCAGGAAAGAAAACTCTGCTACTTTATGGCTCATGGAAAGCTGTCCTCTTCCACCACACCTCACCCACTGACCCTGGA
>NW_007733311.1:56560-57271 GCF_000696425.1 Galeopterus variegatus | reverse complement strand
GCTACTTTATGGCTCATGGAAAGCTGTCCTCTTCCACCACACCTCACCCACTGACCCTGGACATCACTGCGTTTTAACAGTCTTAGCGTTAACATTCCATCTCTGGGTCTCCACCTCTGGTCCAGGTGTACTTGGGGTCCCAACAATTTCTTTGGTTGAAATTTCATCCCACCCAGACTAGGAAAAATCACACTTTTCCCCAGCACAGGCAGAGAGGAGCCAAGTGCCCTCCTGGGACACACAGCCAGGGTCCCCTCACACTGACCACAGATGCCGCCTTCCTGGAGTCCCTGGGAGTTCAGTGAGCCACAGAGATGGGACACTGGTGGTGCTGTCTCCACAACACTTGCTTTTAGCTATTTTACATCTGAATGTAACTAATTTGACAAAAAAGTGTGATAGTTTTCTCTTGCAAAGCAGGTCTGATTCTCAGTGGTTGAAAAGGAGGAAAGACCAGCATTCCATGAGCCAGGGAGGAGCCCTGACCCCTCCTCATGGTTTTCCCAGCACACGACTGGCCCTCCATCCTCTCCTCCTTCGTGCCTCTCCCTGTGATCCAAACCGTATATTCCACAAGCTGGCCAGCTGGCCGGTTTGCTCAGTTTGTTAGAGCACAGCTTTGCAATACCAAGGTTAAGGGTCCAGATCTCCCTACTGGCCAGCCACCACCACAAAAAAAAAAAAAAAAAAAAGGTTCACAAATTGTATATT
>NW_007733311.1:48638-55496 GCF_000696425.1 Galeopterus variegatus | reverse complement strand
CCTCTGAGAGCTCAGTGGAGCTTCTGCTTATGCGCAGCCTGCAGACTATTTCCGATCTAACCGTAACAGGCTGCCCTCCCGCGCCCTCGTCCTTGGTAACTGCACACGACAAGGCTCCACACACCTTCTCCGTCCGCACTCAGGTTCTCGTACGAGTCCCAGCGGATCAACGGGTCAGCTGTGTTGTAGTCCACAATCACTCCGTGGTCGTTGTGCAAACGTTCAGACCCTGCACGGGGCACAAGCAGCAGTGTTAGTCCAGTGATGTCCAGCACCCCTGCCCCCCTGGCTCCAACTATGAGGGCAGAGCGTGGCCCAGCGAGTGTGCAGCAGAGCGAAGCCCTCCTCCCATGAGCCACGGCACTCAGCAGACACAGCGTGCATGATGTTCGACAAACTGAACACAGTTAAAACCACTCAGGGAAAAGGAATGGCGAGCACTGGCCACGGGGCCACCGTGTGCCAGCCAGCCTGAAAATCATCCCACTGGTGAGGACGTGGAGGCGTCATGAAACGTCACTCAGTCTCAGAACCCACGCTCCCTCCGGGTGCCCAGACCTGCTTTTAAGAACACCAAGAGGATTTTGAACAGACAAGCCTCGCGTTGAATGGCTCCTGCCTTAATCATGACGATGAGCATAGAAAGAGGGTGACTGCTTTCCACAGCTGTTAAAAATGGAATTACAACCTTCATGCGCATGGAGCCTGGGGATGGAGCTGAACAATTCACCTCGACAATAAAGGACCTGATTTCTTTGTCCTGTGTTTTTATGAGAAGGGAGAATTTGTTCTGCACATAAATGTCTGCAGCCTCCTGTACTTCTAATCCCCTTGTGATACGGTGGTTGGTTGTTGAGAGGAGAAGTAAACATTCGGGACAACCTCACAGGGGATCAAAAGCAGATCAAAAGTAGATCTACCTCAAAGGTAGATCCTCATGACCACCAGTGGGCCACACCCCAGTCCTGGAGGTGCTGCCCGCCTGCACTGAGTGGCCTTGGACAACTCATGCCACCTGTGAGGTCTTACCCAAGTGAGCCTTCTTATCTTCAAGCCACCTCCTCCCCACTGTCTAATATACTATTTTTTAAAAAACTTAATTACAAAAAGGTGCATATGTGTGCAGAGGTGGGAGATTAGCACAATACCAGTGTACCACCACCCGCCCACACTAGCTGCCCAGCGTCCGGCCATGCTACCCACCTGGAATCTTCTCAGGTGTGGCTGAAAAAACTAATTCAACCTTCCCATAGTCAGGAAAACGGTCATCTGAAAAAAGAAACTATTTCAACACCTTTGAAGAACAAAAAAAGTATAAATTGATTTTGTCCTTACGTTCCAACCAGTATAGCACCATTTCAAAATATGCAATAAAAACACCAAGTGGCACAGAAAGCGTCTGTAATTTCATGGTTTCCCTACCTACAGTCTTCTCTTTGACAGATCACTTGTTTTTTTCCTGAGATAGGTAATAATTTTTTCAAGAGGCTAGACTTGAGGGAGGTGGGGGAGGCCAGTGAAAGAAACGAGGAGGTCCGACCACAGGCCCCGCAGGTGCAGGGCAGCCGCGCCTCACCTTTGTTGGCATTGTCCAGATCCTCCTTTCCAAACACAAGCCTGCAGCCCTGCACAGCCCCGGTGTGAAACTGCACACGGAAAATGACATCGCGGGTGGCCGAGCGGTACTTCTTATGGTAGCATTTCACCTGGTTAAAGAGAGAAAGAAGTTTGAGCAGCTGCCACAGGAGGCCTCGCTCTGCACAACAGCACCCCACGCAGGCACGTAGGGCATGCCTCCCCCATGGAGAGATGTGGCTGCAGCTCACTCCGAGAGGGGATTATTCTTTTTTTTTTTTTTTTTCTTTTTGTCTTTTTTACTGGCCGGTAACGGGATCGCAACCCTCGGTGTCGCGCCCCTACCGGGGACCGGCAACAGGATCGCAACCCTCAGTGTTGCACCCGTGCCATGCTCAAACAGTGAGCGGGAACCGGTCTCCACATGGGATCCGAACCCTTGGCGGGAGCGCCGCCACACTCCCAGGTGGCGCACTCTCCAGTGCACCACTGGGCCGGCCCGAGGGGATTATTCTGACTCTGCAAACAGGCTTCTGAAGATGTCTCAGTGGCTCCTCTGAAGATGTCTCAGCGGCTCACAGAGGCCCTGCATTGCCGCTGCTGCAGAGCACGATTACAAGGATGCTTCCACATGGTTCTTGTGCTGTTTCCATGGAATCAAAGTTCCCAAAACACCACGGCCCCTCCTCCTCAGACGGCCCACACCTAAACCCTTTCAGACCACCTGAACATGCCCTGTTTTGGAAGACATCTAAATAATAAAATCCGATGGCCTCTTTTTTCTAAATCTTCACAACTGATGGTGAGGAAGTTTTTCATCTAAACTCTCCATGTTTCAACTTAAAGCTTTCTGTTTTCACAAAAGCAGCAGCTGTCATTTTTTCTGTAATATGCTAAATGCTTGTGTGCATGCTATAATTTAGAGAGAGAGAGACAAAGGCAGAGAGAGAGAGAGGGAAGGAGAGAGAGAGAAAGAGACGGAGGGAGGCACTGGCATTTAATTTCCCATGTCTGGTTGTCCAGAGGTCCTAAAGGTAGTCGTTTCAGTATCCAGAATCACCCAGATAAGATTTGAACTCAGGCTGTGATGTCTCAGCCTTGGAGCTGGGGGTTCACTAGGTCTCTGGGTGCAGCTCAAACCTCCAGGTGCTGTGCTGATGAGCAGGGTAAGAGCACCCCTTGTAGGCACTTGGCACTGTCAGGGGGTAGTGGGCAGAGCAGGAGCCCTGAGTGTCGTGCCCCATCTTTACACTGGGGACCTCCCTGCACCTTGTGTCCAAGTGGGGCACTTGCCTTGGGGTGGGCTCCCAGGCCACAGTTGGGGAGGGGTGGTCACTGTGCTGCAGGGAGAGGGGTACCCCTCACTCAGACAGCAGGGGCAGGGCCACCAGGCAGAAGCACCTTTCCAGGTTCCCCAGGGGCTTCTCTGAGATCAGACAGTGCACACAGAAGGGGGTTCATCCACCAGGAGACTGGGGGTAGGGGGTAATCAGAGGCAGCCGCTTTTTGTAAAAAAAGGCATTTCTTGGCCAAAAAAATGGCCTTAAAATAGTAATGCTTCACAAAGGTAAATGAGAAGCAGCTGCAGCAAATGTGACACTGAATAGCAGTGCAGGAGACTGTCACACAGAGGAAGTATCCCAGAGAAACTCGAGAGAAAGGAAGCCTTTAGAGGCCTTGGCCCAGGGAGGCTGGGAATCGTGACCCTTCGGGCAGGCCCAGGAGTTGTTTACCTTTATGTCATATACAAGGAACCAGTCTGATAAATAAATGGAAAAATGTAAATAAGACCATCAGGGAATGTTCCCTGTTGACAAACACATGCTACATGGCCAGCCAAGGGTGATCTAGACCCCGGCGTGCATTCAAGGCCCAGGGCCAGGGTATTTGCAACATGTGAACAAGAATCTCGAAGGAATGTTGAAACCACAACTTGCTTTCTAACAGCAAATGGCATGCTGGCCACAAATCTTCTCCCACTTCTGTCCGGGAATCTCCGACTCATGGGCAAAAGCCAATCAGAGGCCATCTTTTCAGCGTTCCTTCCAAAATGTCCTGACAGCATCCTCACCCCTCCTCTGGGCTTCCGATGCCCCACACTCACCACACTGACTGCCCATCAAACGCTTCAGCCCACAGCTACTGCTGTGGAGACCCCCAGGGAGGGAGACCCGCCACTGAGGGCAAAGCCACCGTCGCCCATCTCTAGGGATGATGGTGCCCCTCGCCTGGATGCCTGCTTCCCACAGATTGCCCTGAAAGCAGGGAGTGAAAGAGGGAGATAAGGGCAGGGAAAAGAAAAAGAGAGGCCCAGATTCAAACCATCTTGCTCTCAAACTCCATAAAGAGTTGGAGGAACCAAAGATTTGGAAGGAAGACAACAGTGTGGTTTCAGGACACCAACAGCCGGTAAGGGAGGCAGACCCAGACCCAGTGCAGCCCATGCGACAGCAGCCTGCTAACAGACTGGGGGAAGGCTCCCCAGAGAAGGTGGCCTGTGGCTAGGGCCTGACAGACAGGGCGTGTCCCAGGGAACACGGGTGACGCTGCAGGCTCTGGGCACGGCTGCATAGGGGGCGGCCACGGAACACCCACCCAACCGCAGCTCCCTTTCTTGGGGAGCATTTCTCCTCCCCTCCTGCCCTGGGTATGAAGAGCTCATCCTGCGGCTGCGTCCTCTGTCTGACAACTCATCCCAACTCTGAGCCTCCTTCTGGGCTGGGTCCTGCCACCTTCTCCAGGAACCCAAGATGCCCATTTTGTTCCCACTAGTGCTCAGCACAGCAGCTACACACCAACAACAGTGACTCATTGGGCAGGAATCCCAGCTCTGCTCCCTGCACCACGCAGGGGAGAAAAGGTCGGCCACACGAGCCCAGGAAAGGGAGAGGGGAGGCATCTGCTGGTGCCAGGCTGGGCAGTTCCAGACGCCCACAGAGCACAAGCTCCTCCCCAGGCCAGGGGTGACTCTCCTGCTTGAAGATTCCTGTTTTTCACAGTACAAGGTCTCAAATACTCCTAGGGCTCATCAAAGGAAGAAAGAGTGGTCTATCCCAATGTCATGGTAAAACCGCTGTCCTGCAGGCATGCGACCCTCTCCTACGGGGTTTCCGTGGGTGTTGTGACAACACTTTTGTGTGCCACTTGAGATCCTGACCCCTCCTCATACTCACTCCCTGTTTCACGCTGAACTGTTCTCCACTGGTCAGAGGAGGTAAACACCACCCACCTCCCGACCAATGCAGGAACTGAGTCCAGCTCTCTTTTGAAGGCCAAGGAAAACTGCAGAATTTTCCCTAGCCTGGGGCTCCCTATAGCCACCACCAACATAGCACATCGGACCGTGACAAATCCACCCACCACCGGGAGCCGGTCCTCTGGTGCCCTCTGGAGTATCCAGTAATTATCCATTATCGATATCAATAAATCTTTTTAGCATCAGTGGCAAGAGACCAGAATTGTGCTCTTCATGCTTAACAGAAAGAACGATGAACATTGTGCTTCATCCGAGGACCCCAAATGCCACCCTTTAAGACAATGTAATGCAGACATTTCATAAAGGTTAGAGTCACAGAAGACTATAATTTTCCCTTCAGCACGTTGGCTTTAGTAGTGTTATTTACCTGGGCCCCCCACCCCCCCCAGAATATTTCTAGCATACATTGACCCTTTGCCTTCCGATTTTAGGACATCTGCAATTGAAACAACAACTGGAAGAGCTGCAGTCACAACTGTGTAGCATGGGAAAGTAAAACAGGCAATAGCGAGCTCCGCATCAAGCGACAGGCAGAATCTGGCAATACGCTGCTGCAGAGCCCACAGCAAAACTGATGGGTGCAATGTTGACATCACAGCTCACTGGGGGCTTTCAGATGCTGGGAAAGTTAAAGCCTCTGGAATTTGCATTCTCTGACTGCAAACTGGATAATACAATATTTCATTATAACGATTAAATCAGCACTACATACTGATACAATTTGTAAATACAATTATACGTATCTGTTATGTTTATATACATATATTATTTAAACTGTACAAGCTTCTAGAGAGAGGGTCCTTGGTATTCAAAATGTTGCACAGGGTGAACAATCAATGAGAAGATCTGCATGGGGTCTTGCTCTGGTTTAGTCTGATGAAACAATTCAGAAACCCTGGCCCAACTTATTTCCTAATAGTTGCATAAAAACGTGCCTGAGCTCTCAACTGGACTGTAAGTTAGTGACCAGGAACCAAGCCCTGCTTTGACCCTGTCTGCACGAGTACAAAAGGCAGGCACACAGAATCCTCATTAAAGAACTTATCAATCAATCTGGTGTTTAAAGATATGCTAACAGGCTTGCTGAATCCTTAGACCCCATGGATGTATTTTTATTTCAAACTGTCCCTCGACAAGAGAAAAGAACCTTGGATCAAAGGAGTCAAGGCAGCCCCAGGAATGCCTGTCCCCAATTCAGAAGTTGCCTGTCAAGTGTAGTCAGTTCCTACACTCCGCCCCGGATGCCAGCCCTTGTAGGGGCAGCTCCTACTCAGATCCAACTTCCTCTCAATTTTCTAAGCGAAAGAAGGACCCTCAAAACATCCCCCACAGAAAATACAGCCACACTCTCTTCCCACATCTTGCTGGTGGCCCTGGTGGCTGTCTCAGTGGGCCTCAAGTAATCTGTGTCCTCAGGGAATGAACCATAACCACAAATTGAAGGTGTAAAAGGTTTGAGAGTTGTGCCTCATACGTCAAAGCACCAAAGCACCTACATCACGCAGGGCAAAACAAACTAATCATGATTTCTTTTTTTTTTTTTTCTATTTTTTGTGAGAGTTGTGCCTCATACGTCAAAGCACCAAAGCACCTACATCACGCAGGGCAAAACAAACACTAATCATGATTTCTTTTTTTTTTTTTTCTTCTATTTTTTGCCACAAAATAAGTCTTAATACATTTAAAAAGACAAATATAGAAAATATGTACTCTGACCACAATAACAGAAGGAAATTTAGGAAATTCACAAATGTGTGGAAATTAAACAACCCTCTCCTAAATAAACAATGGGTAAAAAGAAAAACCACAGGGAAGTTAGAGAATACTTTGAGATAAAAACCAGAGCACAACATATCAAAATTTATAGGATGCAGGGCTCATGCCGTGCTTAGAGGAAAATTTATACTTGAAAATACCTATATTAAAAATAAGAAAAATCTCAAATCAGTAATGTAAACTTCTACCTAAAGAAAATAGAAAAAGGGGCCGGCCCGGTGGCGCACTGGATAAGTGCGCCGCTTGGGAAG